>NW_003531292.1:0-1847 GCF_000181795.1 Trichinella spiralis
AAAAAGCCTTGTGATTTGCTGATTTTTCACTAATAGCACAAATTGTTCGGTTGCATTTTTATATAAGCTCGAGTCTTTTTTTTTCATTTAGTTTTTGTCACAACGTAACTTTGCGGAAAACATAACACGCACTTTTTGCACATTTGCATCCATGAATTCACTTTTCAAAATGCATTTTCAGCAACCGTAACTTGTGTATACTTGTTGTTTGTTGTGTATGCTGGTTGGTTGAATTTCCATGTTGATGAAAAAATTAATAATTTCGTGTACAATTGTTATTGACAAAGTGATTACGTTTTCCCACGGCCTACATGTCTAGACAAGAGCAATCTACTGACTTCTTCCAACCGACGCGGTAGTCATGGTCGTTTGACAGCTTGTCAATCAAAAAAGCGACGGTTAAAAAGCCCACACTGTTGCTTACACTGTTGCAATTGCATTCAATTTTGCACAATTCAGGAGCTGCTTTCTTTTGTTGTAAATTTAAAATTTTTTTGCCACCGAGCGAGGGTCGTTTTTGCAACTTGTTCATGCAGTGAAATACTGTACCGAAATGAAAATCCTAGCTTGTAGTGGAAGATGAAGTCTTTTCACATTGGCATTGATGTGAGTGCAACGGCTGATATCAGTCAGTCAGTCAGTCAGTCAGTGAATCAATTGTACATT
Organism: Trichinella spiralis; assembly: GCF_000181795.1. Taxonomy (NCBI): domain Eukaryota; kingdom Metazoa; phylum Nematoda; class Enoplea; order Trichinellida; family Trichinellidae; genus Trichinella; species Trichinella spiralis. The sequence continues at coordinate 667 of NW_003531292.1, forward strand.
TCATTTCATCATTTGTGACGCACGATCCAATGCAGGCTTCCAATAAGCAATGAGGGGAGAGCTTAGATGTGCAAAAACAATTCTGTTGTGTGTTGCAAAAATTTACAAAATTGGGCGTGAGAGAACATATGAGGAAAAAAATATTTTCTTTCAATAAAGAGTAAAGTTGTAACAGTATAACATTTGCATGTGAATGTGACATGACGCTAATTTCTTTTTCTTAATATATGTTTTGCACTGTTTTGCAATATGGATTTTCAGATATTGTGCAAATTGAAATATATTTATTAAAGCAGTTTCTGCACTTTTATTTTTTATTTCTCCTCTTTATAATTTGTGATATTTCTGTTATGTGATATCATCATTCTCTTTGCAAGTATTTTGCCACATACGTCCACATGGATTGTTTGTTGGTTTTTGAATCAAATAATAAATAATACTTCACGTTCTAATTTATACCAGAGAATTTTTTCTCAGTTCACACAATTGCACAGCTGTGGTCAATTGTTTTACATTTTGTTACTTTTCAACAGGCTTTGGAATCAGATCTAGTCTCTTGCCAGTTGCATCAGTGGATTGATTTGATTTTTGGTTACAAACAGCGAGGACCGGAAGCAGTTCGAGCTACAAATGTTTTTCTACTATTTAACTTATGAAGGAGTGGTCGATTTGTCCAGCTTCGATGATCCCAATGATCAAAAAAGGTTTGCCCGTGTTTTGATTTAGAGAGAAAATTATTTTTCCACATTTTCAAAGTGGGAGCATGAAAATTTTTCTGTTCAAAGGCATTGGGAAAATCAGATTCGAAATTTTTGGTCAAAACTCCTGCTCAACTGTTATCCGAACCGCATACACCTCGCCAATCTATAATGACAATTGTATTTATTATATTTTTTATACAATTTGTTTGACCATTTCTTCATTTTGTTGTTTCAATTTTCAATTATTTCAATTTATTATTTAGAGTCCGTTGATGTTCCAGCCTGTACCGGATGATATTTGTATGATTATGAAATTTATCAGCAACAGCGCTGTTGTGCACTTGTCGGCTAACACTCATGCGCAGTTGCCGAATCCCACGGTCGTGAGCATAACTGCCAGTCTTGGCTTTGCGTTGAATCGTTGGAACAACAATTATTCCGGTATTTTTATGGAAATTTTTGAATATTGCATTCAATTAG
>NW_003531292.1:4672-6400 GCF_000181795.1 Trichinella spiralis
CAAGTTTATATAATTGAACTCCATCGAATGAAATTATAAGAAACGGTATCACATTTAGAATACAATTTACATTGTTATAATCTCCTTTTTTTTCTGTTAACTATATTACATTTATAAACTTTTCAAGTATTTTTCAATAGCGTATGGTTTTCTATTTTTGAGAACTTTTTTTTTCAAGAGTTCATCAGCTATTCAGCTGGAATAAAAAATAATAAATTTCAACTATAAGAACTGATCAGAAATTTATTCCTTTTATTCGTATAAGAAGTTCTTATTCACTTCACTTGCATCCATATGATTCGATTATTTTTTGATACGGAGCAATTTTAGCCTTTGCCTTCTCCTTTGCTTCACGCTTCAATTTCTGCAATAAAAGTTATACATATATATATATATATATATGTGCATGCTTGCGTAAAATACTTTTAAAGCTTACTGATTCCAATTTTTTCCGTTTTACAAACACTTGACCTTTTGCTTTACGCTTGTCTTCTAACAATTTTATGACAGATTGATACTTCCATCCAACCTCATGCGACAGCCGATTTAAATCACAATACTAAATAAATCTCAAATTTACATTAATAGGAAAGTTGGAAAATACCAAAGTAGATAAACTGTACAGCTCGGCGAGGTTTCAAGCATAAAACACGCATTGCAGTTGGAACCACTCTCCTTTTCACATGCTGATAAGTCGGTGGCACACCTTCATAAGTTCGAAGCTTTCCCAAGGCTTGTTTACCACGGTACAACTTATGAGGAAGCATTCCTGAGAACAATTCATATCTAACGTATATTTCAAAAAAAAAAACTAATATATTTCTAAATGTACCTCGAACAGTACGCCATAATATTTTACTCGGTGCCCTAAAGTGAAACGGGCCTCGTGCTGGATTGATGTTACATCTCTTACGTAAAAAACTCAAATATTTCACTACAAACTAAACAATAAACAACAACACTTTCAAATACAATTAGTTTTACATTTATTGCGATAAAAGCTTCCGGAGATGTTGATACCTTCACATCTAACTACCACAATTTTCTGGCCTAAAAGCAACAATAATAATAAAGGACATAAATAATGAAATTGCACATAATCATGCAACGAAGCATTAAAATACCACTACATACTAATAAAAATTTTAAATTTATCTATAAAACATTCTCAATTTCATGATAAAAAATATTTTGAAAAATTAATCATCACCTAAAAATAGCAAAACAATAAAAAACATACCAAGAAGCAACTGCTTGGCAATAACAGATGCTAACCGACCCAGTAGATGATCTTTTCCATCAATAACAATAGGCTAAAACATATATTATTAGTCCATAGTATTTTTTTTCAGTGTAAAACGATTGGAAACATTTACATTTGTACTAAAGAAACAAAATCGATATACTTTACAATAAAAATTCACTTTATTACAACAAAGATTCCCGATATTATACAACAAATAACAACATGCAGCATAAGAAAATGTACGATTCTTATACCTTTACGCTAAATCCCATTTTGATCTTAGTTTCTTCACTCTATCTATAAAAATAAGAAAAACTGCAGATTAAAATTCAATCAAAGCAACGCAAAAAATTTATTCTAAACACGGAACATATTATGCAGATTAAAAGTGAAAAACGTGAGGTATCCCAGTAATAACATTACAGCTAGCAATGACAGGATAAAACGTGTAGCTTGAAATGCCTAAGTTAAACACGAAAATT
>NW_003531293.1:0-1858 GCF_000181795.1 Trichinella spiralis
GTATGTATAATTTTCAAATATTTCCGCAAATCGGATGGATTTTTTAAGAAATTTCGCGAAAATTGTTAGTATTGGAATTGGACATTTTTTAGAAGAGAAAAAAACTGATACAATACACGAGAATTGAATTTAAATTTGCCAATTTTGACTAATTTTTATCTTTAAAGAGCAATTAATCAAACAATTGCGAAAATGAGAATTTTAATTTTTAAAGATTCTGTAATCCATAACCGAAAATCAAGAGCAATTGCTATTTAAAAAACCACTGTTTTTTGTGGTTATTCTTCGTTTTTCCCATGTAAATATTTACAGAATGATATATTGTTCATATAGATGGAACCCATATATTTTATGCCGTTTTATTACATTCCCCTTATAATCCCATTTTGTTTTACTCTTTTGTCAATATCTCGGGAAATACGCAATGAAGAAGAGCATGGATACATTTGCCTAAATTCGGAACTTTTTCCTGACCCATGTATACAGATATTAGTAATTTTCAGTGAAAAATATATTTCTCGACAATTTCAAAATTTCATGGGCAGCAGACTTCGTTGTTTTTAGAGGAACGACCGAAAATTCATTTTAAAAATCTTAATTTTCTTTTTTGGTATGAATTAAATGTGGAATGTTCTAGTGTTATGTAGAGTTTCATCCAAAAAACTTTACAATTTGGGGTATAAATGTACTCTAAATTCGGTAAACTGCCTATCGTAATGGACAGGAATGTTGAACATCTGTAAATCTCTTACTGCTGAAACAGGGACTTCCAATTAATGTACATAAAACATTTATCACCTCGATTGCATTAGTTTTCCATTGATTCATCTCCTGTTAGCAATAAGTTGAAGTGAATTTCTCAACATATTACTTTTAAAAATTTATTAAAACCTGCTTATCTTAACGTATTCCTCGCAACTTTCGTCATTCCTTAAAACAAGCAATTTATGGAATGTCACCCCCATTATCGGTTTCATAATTCATTTACCTTTTCATTGAAGCCAAATGTATCGATATTTGATTTCATCTTTGCTTTCTATGCAATGTTATATACCGCTTTGCAACATGACCATGATACGTAATAAATAGCGATAAAAATTAAATGTTAGTGCTGTAAAATTAAATAAATTTGCAATGCAGGATAATTGAATTGTCTGTTGCATTGCATCAGATGGAATTTTTCAAGTAATCGAACTGTAAGTTCAGGAAAATCAATTCCGTCGTTCTAGAAAAGCGCTACAAAGTATTAAATGCTTTGTATATAATTGAAAGCAGTACTGTACCACATTTATGTATGTAAATTTTCAATAGCCCGCAATCGATGATTTTTTAAGAAATTTGACGGAACTGCCGATTTTTGAATTTTTCATTGTTAGAAAAGAAAAACAGATGTAATGCGTAAGAATTGCATTGAAATTTGTTAATTTTGACTATTTTTTATCTCCGCAGAGTATTCACCCAAAAAATTGCAAAAATAAGAATTTTAAGTTTTAAAGATACTGTAATGCATAAACGCAAATGAAGAGCAATTGCTATTTAAATAAGCCACTGTTTTTTGCGGTTATTCTTCGTATTTTATTCTTAAATTTTTGTAGAATGATACAAAACGCATATCTATGTAACTTCTATGCTTTATGTGTTTCTATTTCATTCTTCTTATAATCCCATTCCATGACTCACTTATTTGTCAATATCTCCAGAAATACGCAGTGAGGAACAGTGAAAATAAGTTTGTATATATTCGGAATATTTTCCTGATCATAAAAATCGAAATGAGTAAGTTTCGGCGAAAGAATTTTTTCTCAAAAACTTTTTCATTTCGTGTACTGTAGATTTGGTTGTTTTTTTTCCGAAAAAA
>NW_003531294.1:0-1391 GCF_000181795.1 Trichinella spiralis
TACTGAACCAGAATAGATAGGATAGATTAGATGATGATGATTGGTTTGCTTACCCAAGAAAATCGATTGACATGCACTTTTATCCAAGACAAAGAAAAACATAAAGAAAAATAAATAAATATTTTTGCATTTCCATTTTTTCCCATTCAATTCATTGACATTTTTTGTATGTTTGCTCAGTAATTTATTTCTTACTTTGTTACCGGGTCGGCGCCATGATCAAGCTAAGCCGGATGTGGCCTCGTAGCATTTTTTCTATTTTTCTTTTTTTCGATTGTTTAATGTTATTCCATTTTTATTTCTTTGTCTTCGTATGCTTTTTCGTTTTTTGTTGTTGCTGCTGGTGTCGGTCGTCGTCGTATTCTATTGGTCAGTTTTAATCCTACGTTGCACGTGATGATTTAATTGTTGTGCCACTTTGACAGAAATTACTTAATCGTTTTGTCGACACCATTGTCTGCGCTGTCTGTTCAACATGTTCTTATCATCGTTAATAAGTTGGTAATTCGCTGATTGGTTGGTGACCAGTGGTCATTTTGTGTCTTAACTGGCTAATCACGATTTCTGAGCAGTGTGGGGTTCAGTGTGGAATAAGTTTTTCGTCCGTGCGTCCGTGACTTTTTTTTGTCTCTGGTGAAGAAACAGCAACTGCGACCGTCTGCTTCTACAACACTATCCCCTACTACTAGTGCATCTCATGTTTGTATTATTGTTTTCTAGTCTGTTGCAGTTTTTTATTTTTTTAAGCTTTATCTGAATTTGATGAATAATGACGATGATCTGAAGCTAACTAGGTGGCTAGAGCTAGCTGGATAGCTAGCTAACTAGATGGCTAGCTTTTTCTTTCTTTTTGTTTGTGTGTGTGTGTGTGTGTGCATTCGAAGGTAGTTTTAGTTAGCTTGATTGGTTGGTTGGTTTCGTTGTTGGTTAGTTATAGGCTTTATCAGTCGGTCTAGTTGGAGATGCGTGTGTGCAACTTGTTGCAAAAATACGCCATGAGCATTGGCAACACAACAACAGCAGTCCGAATCTTCTTCTTGCTGGCCACCTTGTGTGAGATGATCACAGCTTTCGATTTGACTTTCTTTTATTGACATCAAATTATTAAACACGCGCACACAAGCAAAGCGACAAGCGTTTTCAACCAGCTGCAACGAACAGCAGAAGTTTTTTTGTTGCTTGTTTTTTTTCACTTGATACTTACTTAGCTTACACAGTAGTTAGTTTTGTTGGTCTCTTATTGCGTTATGTGGTTTAGAGAGAGAGAACGTTAGTTCACTTTGTAATTTTTTCGAGCTTATAAATCATATATTATTAATAATATATATCATCGTTATCCACATTGCTTTAATAGTGCTGATACAATCTGCCTCAAAGTGAGAAAGAGTTAA
>NW_003531295.1:0-1029 GCF_000181795.1 Trichinella spiralis
GCTCCCTTAACTATCTGCGGTCTAGCGTTAGCCAAAATCCCAGCTCATTCCCTATTCGCGAATCTCTCCATAAACTGCAAACCGGTAGCGGTGAAATAAAGAAGATATTCTGTTACGGAAGCAAAGTTCATCAACAACGAAGTAAGACGACTCTTAGCAGAGAATATCATTGAAGAAAGCTGCTCTCCATGAAGAGCGCAGACCCTCGTAGTGACTACTGATAATCACAAGAAGCGCACGATGATCGACTATTCTCAAACTGTCAGCCACTTTACACTATTTGATGCGTACCCTCTACCCAAAATTAGTGATATGGTACAAGCTATATCGAAATACCGTTTCTACAGTACCGTTGATCTAAAGAGTGCGTATTACCAATTTTCCATCAACGCTAGAGACAAACCATTCGAAGCTTTGCTTTGAAGCTGACGGAAGACTTTACCAGTTCAAACCATTTGGACTTTACCATTTGGAGTTACGAACGGTGTTGCATGTTTCCTAAGAGTCATGGATAACATCCTTAGAGTAGAAGAATTAAAAGATGGTTTTGTCTTCGTTGATAATGTTACAATCTGTGGCATGAATCAAGAAGAGCACGGCAAAAACCTGAATAGAATTAGAGAGGTCGCTGAGAAATACAATCTGACGCTTAATAAGGACAAATGTGAGTTCACAATGACCCAGGTAAAACTACTTGGATACATCATCGAACAGGGAACGTTAAAACCTGACCCAGGGAGATTCAAACCACTTCGACAGTTCAACTTCAAGAAATACAGCATCACTTCGAAGAGTGCTCAGGATGTTCGCTGCTTATTCCCAATGGATACCTAGATTCTCAGAGAAAATACATGCTTTGGCTAGATGCACAACGTTTCCCTTGCCTCAGCCAGCTGTATACGCTTTTAAAGCAATGACAAATGATATAGTGAACTCTGTAGTGACTGCCATCGATGATGAACTCCCATTCACGGTAGAGACAGGCGCTTCTGATCACGCCATAGCCGCGACCCTCAGTCAGCTGGAAAG
>NW_003531296.1:0-903 GCF_000181795.1 Trichinella spiralis
AAAATGATTTCAATCGATCAGAATAATATAAGATAATCACTACAAAACGTGGATTCGTCGCACGTTTTATAAATGCGTTTTTGTCGAGATATTGTCAAAAAAGTTGCATGATGTTGCAATTTTAGTGGGAAGAACAGGAATGGAAATAAAACCTGCGATATTGATAATAAAGAATATAATTCCATTTCATTAATATTTATGCAAACAATTCAACCTATGCCCCCAAGAAATGTTGCTGATTCTAATAACATTTGTACCTGAGATTCATTTTTGTAATACAGAAATCTTTAAATTAAAAAAATTTTAATTACGCAATTTTATTGATTGCAAGCGATACAGAAATAAGAATTAATTGAAATGAACAGATTTAATTACACTTTTCATCCCGTATTGCATTATTTCTCTCAATCAATGATACGTTTCCCAACAAGCAATTCTGCCACATATTTTATTAAAGAATCAATTGACAATAATTCATAGTATCTGTAATTAAAAATTGTACAATATTGTTTCCATAAATGAAGAAAGAATTCATTAATGCATTGCACTTCTCCAGAGGCACCCCCCTTGTTGTACTTAATCTATATACAAATATGTCGAAAAATTAGAATAAATACTAATTATAGGCGCATTAGTTTTTTATAAATTGTTAATTTATTTTATTTTAACCATTTGAAATTAATTATTTTGACAAAATACAACATCTAAAGCTTATTTGCATAAGCGTGATTTCAGTATGATGTACTGGGCGAAAATGCAATCAAACAGCGACATGCTTGGTATCAATCAGATGCCCAATGAATAATTGAGATAATGAACGGCGCAGAATTTCAACGATATGATTGTTTTTCGAAATTATCAAGCGTGCAGTCAGCATACGATAAGACTCTGAGTGTTAATAAA
>NW_003531297.1:0-999 GCF_000181795.1 Trichinella spiralis
AATTTTTATTTGCCCTCCGGGCATAGCCGGAGGGCAAAGCCTGGGGCTATATTTTAAAAAATTCGAAATTTTCAGAATTTTGCCTGAGGCGTCGCCTCAGGCTATGCCCCAGGGCAAATAAAAATTTGCATATTACCCATAGGCTATTAAAAATTTGCATATTTCATTAAATAAATCGCCTCCGGCTTTTTAAAATTTGTAATTTCAATATTCATGTGCATTCATCATACTTCACCCTAAACACTACTTACCTTATTCAACATTACTTACCTTTCCACTTATACCTACCTTCACATTGCTTACCACTTACCTTCACCTATGCAGTACTCACCTTCACCCTATAAACCACTTACCTTCACAATTATGCTTACTTCACCCTAAACAATACTTACCTTTACACTTATACTTACTTCACCCTAAACACTACTTACCTTTACACTTATACTTACCTTCACACTTACCTTTACAGTTATACTTACCTTCACCCTATACACCACTTACCTTTACAGTTATACTTACTTCACCCTAAACACTACTTACCTTTGCACTTATACTTACCTTCACACTTACCTTTACAGTTATACTTACCTTCACCCTAAACACTACTTACCTTCACAATTATACTTGACTTCACCCTATACAATATTTACCTTCACACTTATACTTACCTTCACATTACACACTACCTGCCTTCCCCTATGCAGTAATCACCTTCACATTTATACTTACCTTCACACCTATTCTTACATCACTTACCCTTAACTATTAGACTACTTACCTATTTATCTTCATATTTACCCATAGCTTCCTTGTCTTTTTAGACTTAGATTTACACTAAGATCTAGAGAACACTAATACCAAACAAGAATTATAAAACATAATAGAAGCAATGTGTTATGAAAAAATTATGATGAGCTAATTATAAGACCTGAAAAACTAAACGACATATTTACACTTTACTACTTTCATAGTTTATAAAAGAAATGTACGTACGTTGCC
>NW_003531298.1:0-1130 GCF_000181795.1 Trichinella spiralis
CCCGCGCCGACATCTCGCGGCACGCTGGCTCCCTCCATAGGGCAGAGGAGTCCGCGTATCACTTGTCTCGGTCGACCGAAACGCTTCTTCAAAATGTCCACGGCCTGGGGGTAGTTCTCGGGAGTGAGCGGGATGCCTTCAATGGCGTTCCTCGCCGTCCCTTCGGTGTTGGACAACAAGTAGGTGAACTTGGTGGCGTTGTCCAAGTCATTCCGTTTGTGTACGTTGGCCTCGAACTGGGCCCAAAAGGAAGGGAATTCCAACACCTTCCCCGTAAACTTCGGGAGAGTCACCTCTGGCAACCTCCCATTGCTGGACCGGACCGCCGGCATGCCCGCGCTAACATTGCCGCTACCGATGGGGCCTTCTCCGCGCGCCTCAACCATCCTTGCGCGTGCACGAGCCTTTCCCTCACGGTAGTTCTGGCGACATAACGCCCAGGCATCTATCGCGGCTTGCCGCTCTTCCCCTTCCAGGTCCAGCTCCACTTCGGTTTGGAGCGCGTCTGCGGCCCGGAACGACTCCTCCATTAACGAGACCTGCTCTTCCACCTCAAAGACATCGGCGGAACTGATGCACAACTCATCCAGTTCTGCCAACAGTCGGTTCAGCCGATCTTTGAGGGCCACGAGTCTCTTGCTCCGTGATTTCGCAGAGGACGCCATGGTATCCACTATCCATAGGTCGCTGGTTCGGCTCCGGCTCGGAGGACCAATGTTAGAGTCAGACTAGCGACAGTAATCTGACGTTCAGGTATGAATAGACCAGACGTTCGTTCGTCCGGCCAATAAGTGAGTGGACTGTATAATAAAGAGTGGATTAGGTGTATCTTCCACGGCGTGGGCAGCGATCGGGGTCCAAAACTCTCGTCGATGGCGATCTCCTTCGCGGACGTCTTCCGGTTCCCTAACTCCGATAACTCTGTACGTTGCGACTGCACGCTCGAAGTGTACGAATACCCGAGCTACTACCGTTGTTCCTAACGGTAAGTCGAATGCCCTTCAATAAGGTACCCACGAGTCTCTCGCTCGATCGTCCTTCCTTGCACTTCGACTCGGTTCGTCTACACTTCCCAATTTGACTCTTCGGAATACGGCAATACTGCAACCGTACTGCAAACCCCGTATTCT
>NW_003531299.1:0-1321 GCF_000181795.1 Trichinella spiralis
AACGTCACACCGATGCGTGCTCCTCGCTAACGTTCGTAGCTGGTTTTATGCTGAATTTCAAAATAGGCAGCACATCAGCAAATTGCAATAAGATTCCTATTGGGTAGTTTAAAATTTTTCAACCCACTGGACAAGACCGATTTCTGCTTCATTGAACACTGAAGACAAAAATCAATAGTTGACCTGGATTTGCTTAATAGTTGCTGGAATATGATGCTCATCAAAAAATTCTGTTACTTCTTTGAATATTGAACCTTTTTATGAAAGCTTGAGGATTATAAAAAGGCAAACTTTTTTCTCAACAATTCCAGTGATTTTAAAAACTAAGCTACCGAAACCACTATGAGAAATGTTAAATAAAGAAATTGACGGGGTGTAAGTATTCCTGGTCGAAAACACTTATGCTCCGATCAAAGGTGCGTGTGTGTGGGTCGCAGTTCTTGTTTTGCGTTAATTTACCAAAAAAACATTTGCTAAGAAAACATTGAAAGATGATAATTGCACATCCTAGAAAAAAATGATATATATATATATATATATATATATATATATACATATATATATATATGCTATTTATGTTTAGATATACAAATATTTGAACTAAAATTGTATTTGCTGATATTATCAAAATCAACTGACATTTTTAAATGGTTGCATATAAAATTGTTGATACTTAAAATTATTAGAAATAAATATTTTTGTGAACACAACAAAACCTTACACTCAGTTACAGTTACTGTAATTACTGTAAAGCGGGAAAGTGAATGGCAGTCAAGCTGCTACCGAGCTGTTTTTTATGAATTTATAACCTTTCTTCCCCATAGTTTGACAACAGTTTCACTGCAAGTATCCCACCTGTATCAGCAAAGTCACCATACCGAAAGTCAAGTTTATTCTGTACAAGAACAACTTGATACACGAAAGGCCACGAAAACGGCAAGCGGAATAATCACGATAATAATATTGTTTCACAAGCGCTAACCCGAAAAGTCTTCAGCCTCGACGTACACACACGCAGTAGTGAAAATTGTTTCCAGAATGTTTACGCCCCATTATTCACATGATTTTCAACAAAAAAAACAATCAACTGCAAACAGATAAGCAAAAAATTTATAAAAACAACAACAAGGTCTTCACATGCCATTTAACGTTTCCAAGCAAAGCAAATTGAACATCAATTTCATTGTGTTATGGAACATTTCAATCAAATGAATCTTGACGAAGAGTTCGTCGAAAAGCAGATCTGTTGCAGGCGTGAGAATATGAATTTACTGTAATTTTGCTCAAATGCTAGTGAGTTCGAAAGCCAGTGACATTTTTT
>NW_003531300.1:0-1108 GCF_000181795.1 Trichinella spiralis
AAAGTATTTCACTCTCTGTATACACAATTTTCACCTATTAACCGATGATACATGTGCACAGTACTCATGAAACTTCATCACATTGCCCATTTATGTCACTGTTTGAAACTGCCTTTCTGATGGGTATATTTATCGTAGAGTGTTTTCTCTATGTAGCACCAATTTTTCAAACGTTGAATAATTTGTCATTTCTTCCTCTTATGGTTCAGTCAGTTTATTGCGCTTTTGGAATTTGCTATTGTTGGTTCTTATTATTGTATAATACAGTTACCTGTGAATGGTGTAATAAACATTGAAGAACGTTTTATATCCTAGAAGTCCGAATTTGAATATGTTCCATGTTTACACCTTCAGATGTGTTTGCATGATTACTACCTATATTTCTTGTATATGCAACAGTGTCTATTGTCAGCGTGGCTTCTTATATATATATATATATATATATATATATATATATATATATATATATATATATATATAACTTTTTGGTACCCTCATCAAAAATAATCATCAATGAAAACTTATATTTCACAGGGCTACCGTAATAAAATAATAATGAAGTTAAGCAAAGTACTGTACGTTATTAACAAACTGTCTTATTGTAATTAAAGAATTAATAGTTAGTATGTAGTAATTTATTTTGTCATTATTTTGATGCAGGTTTTTTTGTATTAGGCGTAATAGCATAACTGTTGTCTTACAATATGTCTTACTTTTGTACTTTTTAAAAATAGAATGTTAACTTTTGGCAACTATTTTTAATCGTCAGTTGAGAATGTTTATTTGTCGATTAGCAAATATTTGCCGTCCTAGTTACATGGAAGAAGCATAACAATAGGATGACAGATGTCAAAGGGACATTCAATCCTACTGTTATAATAGGCAATGGCTAGAGCATGTGTTAAATGTCTTCAATTCCTGCAATTGAAGTTAAACATAGTTGGCAGTAAGACTACGTCATATTTGCCAGAATTTCCTATATAAATAAGTTCGGGGAAGAAGAAGAAATCTCAATCTTGAGAGTATGTCTAAAGACTCAAGTACAGCAAGCAGTACTGCTCGAAGAAATCTGCGCAAAGATCGCCTTCCTTTGTATATTTGTGACGCA
>NW_003531301.1:0-1368 GCF_000181795.1 Trichinella spiralis
AAGTTTGCGACCGCAGTCATTGAACATCAGTTGACAGCATTAGTCAGATCATTATCTGCATAGCATTTCAGCTGTAAGCTTGTAAATATTGGCTGAATATCCACATTTCTCATCATCACAGAATACAGTAGAAATACCAGCTTAATATAGTGAAAATAGGCATAAAAATATGTAAAAAATGGAAAAAGTCATATATCAATTTCTTTTAGCTGTCGTAAATGCTGCTACGTGATCAGGATTCATTTTGTTGTTTTTTCTCAAAATTTATTGTGAAAAGGGATCCCAGGGTTGGGAACGTCCCAAACCCTGTTTTGTGTATTAGAGCTTTTGCTTGTTAGCTCTACACACGGTCTTTGCGCTGCGCTTTACGCCGCAATTTTCTTTTTTCATATCAGGACTCGAACCCCGATATAACAACTCTGCACAACCCCAGGCAAGTGATACGCTTACGCCACGTTCACTGCCCCGATGAAATGAAAAATGAATTGTATTTAAAGCAAAAACAATGCATAAATTCTACTTTTAAAATATCCAAAATAATTCTTGATAATTTTCAATTCTTTAAAAACAATTTAATATGAATTACAAAGTAAATGAATTAAAATATTAAAATGATATTTTTATTATTAAAATGAAGAAATATATTGAGAAATAAATTTTTTCAACTGCAATAATGATTCATTTTATATATATATTTTGGTTTAACATTTTCTGTCACAACAATATAATGTAATATAATATAATACATGTATATACATTTATATACATATACATTCCCCTAATTTTTAAACAGAAAAAATATAGTTGGACTTTTTCATCTTGAACCACAATATTTTTTTAACTTTGAATGCCTGGCAATTTGCGATTGATTATTAAAAAAATTCAACTAGTTTAAATCTGTTTGATTTTTTAAAAGGCACCGATAAATAAGACTGAAAAAATAAGTAGAATTAGAGTGTAAGCGGATAGATTTTAGTGATTTATGTGAATATCCCATTAACAATAAAACAAAATGAAAACCAAATTAGGTGTGCATTGCAAGTAATAGGGATAGAGTAAGCGCTTCACAGTGAACACACAACGGCAAAAGTAACAACGAGCTAAAAAAAGTTTTGCAACCGCAGTCATATCAATCATCAGTTTGTCAAGTCACTTAGATCAGATCATTTAACTGAAATAAGCATTTTCAGTTGAAAGCTTGTAAATAATAGCATGAATATCAACATTTCTCTTCATCAAAGAAATACAGTAGAAATACCAACCTAATATAGTGAAAATAGGCATAAAAATATGTAAAAAATGGAAAAAGTCATATATCAATTTCTTTTAGCTGTCGTAAATGCTGCTACGTGATCAGGATTCATTTTG
>NW_003531302.1:0-1010 GCF_000181795.1 Trichinella spiralis
TAATTTTTGAAAAAGTGGTAGCTTAACTGAAAAATATGTTTGGCAAAGTTCATGAACCGCATCTTATTTCAGCAACTGTTGAGCAATTTTTAATCACTGAATTACTTTTAGGCCAAGATACGAATGTAGCTGCAGATGAAGTGTTGCAGTTACGTTTAGTAAGTATTATTTAGTGTTTTATTAAATTATTTACTATGGTTGTTGTTGTTGATGCGGTGGGGGCTTTTTAGAAAGAATTAGTGAAGCGACCTGGATACGGGACTGTTGGCAAGCCGATAAAATTAGCATGCAATTATTTTCCACTGATGAAATTACAGAAAGGTGATATTATGGTTAACAGATATCACATCGACATACAACATCCGCGTTTAAAGTTGAATTGGTTCGATTTTAATTTGTTGTCAAGTTTTATTATAGTTTTAATGTGTTTTTATTTTCTGTTGGAGTGATGACAATCGTGACATATTTTGGGCATATGCAGTGAAGCGTTCAGATATTTTTGGTGATCCATTTAAATTAGCATATGATGGGAAGTGCACTTTGTTTACAGTTGACAAATTACATTTGAAGCAAGTCAGTGAAAAAGCAGATACGGTTCGTTTTAAAAATTGATCCAGAGTTTTATAAATTGTAATTATTAAATATGAATATTTTTATATTTTAAGGAAAAATTTTCCTTCAAAACCGCTCGAGAAAATAAGCCATCAGAGTTGTCAATTTTGATTAAATTCACTGGTCTGGTTCATTTGGACTTTCGAAATGCAGAAGCCGGTTCACTGGATGAACGTAAAAAGGGTCCAATTCAATTTTTGGATATATTGTTTGCACAAGGGCGTTCATCTCCAATATTCGAGTAAATTTCTGTTTAGCAATTTTAATTTATGACTTTTGAAAATGATTTGAAATAATTTTCAGATTGTCGAAATCATTCCAAGCAGTCAGGAATTCATTTTATTGCATTCACAAGGGTGCTGGTGCGGACATGAATATGCATTGAATTGTGGGAGAGG
>NW_003531303.1:0-1375 GCF_000181795.1 Trichinella spiralis
TCGTATTATATGATCACGCTCAGAAGAATTACTCAAATGGTTTTCAGTATTTCAAATCACTTCAACAAAAATCCTTATCATCGTCAAATGAATTTCAGTACAATGATAGAAAATTGTTTGGTTTATTTTCAGCAGTTTTCGAAATTGATTTGAATAAAGGGCAATAATACTGTATGTCATCAATTAGTTTTCAGAGAATGATGTAGGCAATGTGGAGTGAAAGCTGTAAAATAAATAATTTTGAGCTTGAATAGTATGAGTAGTAACATTACATAATGGGACATTATAATTATGAAGTACAGCTTCACATGAAAAACTACCAAAAACGCGGGATTTGTATTCAACATCCAGGCAAGTCATTGGTATTTTTAATTGTAAATTTGTATTTTTAGCATAATAATCAAACAACTAAAACCGAAAATAACAATTAATGATAAATTTTATGCTGATAATTACACAATAAAAAAATAGTAAAGTTAAATTTGATTTTTGAATATTAAATTTTTACATGCACTTTTCTGCAAAATAGAATGTTTGTGTAACCAATAAAAATGATTTTTCTTTAAAATTCATGTGTAATAATAATAAATCTTCTTAGCTAACGCATACTTTTCAATAGATGCAGTTTTGAAATGCTTTCTTTTTGCAGCATTATTATTGCTTCTTGATTTACATTATTTGTAACCTGAAATCAATAATCATACTGTATGCGTCGTTAATTCCCTCCTACTTTACAAGTTGCGCAGTTGTTTTCTTTTCTAGTTGTTTGTTACGTAAATTGTGGCAAGAAAAAATGACTTTGTAAGTAGTTATAATAAAATTGCTATGAAATGAACTATACATTGTTGTTCTACTTTTGATATGTATGATTCATTAGATTTTTATCTCATTATCACTTGATGATCTGTAAATTTGAAAATTTTACGATATTTTTTTCAATTAGGAAGAGTTGAGATATATTTAATGTAAATATTTTTAACTTTAAAATTTGGCTTAATTTGAGTTTAAGTCTACATTCCAAATGTGATATATTGCATTGTGAATTCTTTCCAATGTTTTTATGTGAATTATTAAATTATCATTTTTTTACTTTGAAAATTGGACAGTAATTATTTTTGTAATATACATTACGCATGTTAATCTAATGTTTATGTACGTATTTATATTTATGCATATATATATTTATCAGAAATTGTTTGCATGTTTATTCGCTTCTTACTGCTCATTATCTTAATTCATAGTGCATATTGTTCTTCAATTATCTTTAGCGTTGGCTAGGTTGTCTGACGCGAATCGAAGTAAATTGCATCTTGTTTACATTTCTTGCGTCTAGACATCATAAAAGAGAAGGGAGGTAGGAGTCATCGATGTCTCT
>NW_003531304.1:0-1712 GCF_000181795.1 Trichinella spiralis
CCACCAATTTAATACACTTGCTTTGCAGCGCATTTCCCATTTGCCCATGACTGTAGCCCATGCATACTTCAGTCATCTGCATGGCAAATTCACAGTAAAAATGGCCTTTGCTCAACTTGGTTGGCCACAATTTTTTGCTAGTATTACAAGTTGTAAATTAAACGCTATTATATTTGAAAAACACGAGGCAGAACTCATAGGCAACTGGATCCACAGCAACCGTTGTGCACATTTCCAAAAATTGTTTTCTAAATGTTGAATTTTTACAAATTTCATGCTGATGCTTTGAGGCAAAAAATTTGAATATGCTACGAAAAATCAATTAAAACTGTCAGTTGTGAGCAATGGAAGGTAATTGAATTGAAAAATTACTATTCATTCAAAGAACTGTACAAAAAATAAGCACTTTTAAATGAAACACTATAAATAAAAAAGATTATTGCTGTTAAATCGTCAATGAAAATTTTCATAACGTCTACGTCCTACGTCAACACAAAATTCTTTTCTTAACGATAGAAAAAGTGGCCCAAACCTTTCGTATTAATATTCCCTTCTTTTTTCTTTATTCTAATAATTTCGAAACCTATTCGTTGGGCATCTCTTGTCAACAATTTATCTTAAAGTATTTTAACTACCATAGCAGAGTTTTTGATATTAAATTTGCAAAAATATTCTGATAAAGTAAGCGTGCGACATTATTATTTAATTACATAAATTATACTTACTGCACTGTGACACATATAATACAATATTTATTGCGTTTTTTGTTTAAAAGTCTTAGAGAAACTTAATGTTTATATGGGTATAATAGTACTTTTAAATTTTGAATTTTGCTTATTCAGGTTTAAGCCTTTTGCTATAACTTGCAAATTTTCATTGCCAAATAGCAAATGGAAGATAAATCAATTTACATGTTTTTGATTTCTCATTAATTTAATTAAATAACGTGATGTTTTATTTGTAACCTGAAATTGCTTTGCTATATATGAATCACTCTTTTGGTGGACAATACTTTTTTTGATATTTTCAGCTGCATTGATATGACTTTGATTTGAAATATATTTTCAGTCGTAAACAACATGATGCTTGGAACATCTATACAGTAGTTGAATGCTTATACAACGATCGATCATTTATTATCACAAAAATGAACATATTAAACAACTGTTGCGCTTTGCTTAAATGATAACAATTTTTCAAATCTGATCAATGTATGTATATATTAAGTGAAATAAAAGATAATTTGCAAATGTAGTAGTGGGGGAGGTTTTTCATCAGTTGCGACGAAAAACAAAGCTCGGTGGAGTAGACACCGCTGGTGTGAGCTGAGGAGGTTTATCTGAATTAGCCAAAATTGCCCGTCCAACAGTGAATGAATTAGCTGTAGCAGAAAAGCTGGAAGAAGAAGATTTCAAATGGGTTTTATGCCTCCACGATGTGCTAATAGGAGGTGATACTACACTGCCTCGATGATATGATCCATTGAATACTATGGTACCAATATATGATCCAAATTTGTCTTGAAATTGCCACAAGGAAGCCAGCGACAAACGACGTTCATGAATGTAATTTCGCAGAGTGAGAATCAGTGATTCGCCTAATTTTCGTTGGCCATATTTGTCCATCACTGTCATTGTTGGATCAGTAGAACGCAATTTCTGCGCTATTGCATTCAAACTGGGCAACAAAGTTCGTTCTATTTCTTCAACACC
>NW_003531305.1:0-845 GCF_000181795.1 Trichinella spiralis
TCATTTAATGGGCCCGAAGGAAGGAATTTGTTCAAGGGGTCGCTGCCACCTTTTTAATACTGAGTGTCTATTGGATACCGACTGTACGATTCATTTTGCAAAATGCAATCATATCAGTAAATTTATGCTGTCATGATCTCTATTATTCATTGGGCATTTCATGGATACCAAACATGTCGCTGTTTGATTGTATTTTCGCTTATTCAATCATAATGAAATTACGATTATGCAAATGAGCTTTAAATATTGTATTTTATCAAAATAATTAATTTTAAAGGATGAAAATAAAATATATTACCAATTTATAACAAAATAATGCACATGCGCTTGGTATTTATTCTAATTTTTCGACAAATTTGCATATAAGCTTAGGTAAACAAATGGCATACCTATAGGGAAGTGCAATGTATTAATGAATTTTTCTTTCATATTTCGAAATAGTATTGTACAATGATTATGTACAGAAACTGTTCATTATTCTCAGTTGATTATTTAATAACATATTTAACAGAATTGTTCGTTATCATAGGCATCAATTATAAAGAGAAATAATTCAATATAACATGATATCAATAATTAATTCCTTTCAGTTTATTTAATTGTTATTTCTGTATCGTCCACAATAAATGAAATTGCGTAATAAATTTTTTTAATTTAAAGGTTTCTGTACTACAAAAATGAATTACACGTACACAATGCTAATAGAATCATCCACATTTCTTGAAGATATAACATGACAAATTATATATAAATTTATAATGAAATGCAATTCTATTCTTTTATTATTAAGGGCGCATGTTTTCTTTTCTCTTACGGTTTCTCCACTAAAATCGCATCATCGCGCA
>NW_003531306.1:0-1219 GCF_000181795.1 Trichinella spiralis
GGGAAGCGACACTTCGTCTGTTATGAACTGCTCCCAGTTGCTTATCGATGAGCAAGGATCAACGGAAACGTTGTTCAACAAGTGACAACAGTGATCATCAGGCGTTACCGCCAGTGATTTACAGATAAAAAATAAGAAATATGAAGAACTGCAGCAACGCATAGCAGCGTTGACTGCAGAATACAATGGCGGTACGCGTACACTGGAGCAGTTTCTAAGAGCTGTGGCGTACCATTACTGAGTGCCAGCCTTTTTTGTACAACTGCATTATTTTCATTTAATCTTGTACAGTTTTTAATTGCTTTTCTATTGTATGATGTTTTGTTTTATTATATTGTTTGTTTGTTTTGTATTGTATTATATTGTTATATTGGTGTTTTGTATTATACTGTTATACTTTGTACTGCTGAATAAAGCGGTATAAATACGATAGATCAGGAGATTCCGTGCTATGTAAAAATAGTTTGATTAATGTCTTCTCAAATAAATAAAACCATGACCTACGCATTTAACTATATGTAAAATGTAAAATGTAATTTGGTATGTGAAATTCAGAACATTGCAATGAACATGGAAACAAAAATACTGCCGAATTCTTCCATAAGTGATATTTACATTAATACAGTATAAAAACCGCCATTTTGCTTCAGTCTGTATTGTATTGTATTGTATTGTTTTGTTTTGTTTTTCTTATTTTTTCATAGTAATTTCATTCTCTTACTTTCCTGTTTTTGAGAACAACAGAATTACAATAAAATAGTCAAAAGGTTAGGAATAAAATTTGACAAATAGAATGAAATGAAATTTGACAAATAAAATTAAATAAAATTTCACAAATAGAATGAAATGAAAATTGACAAATAAAATGAAATAAAATTTAACAAATAAAATGAAACAAAATTTAACAAATAGAATGAAATAATATTTGACAAATAAAATGCAAAGAAGTGACAACAAATGAAATTTACAGGCACGCGTCAGAGCAGCAACGAATGAAATTTTACTGCGAAAAAGTAGGCGGAGTCAGGGGGAAATCGGGTCTACCCCATCATCGCAGTTGCTTGGTATGATAACAGACGCGTCACAGCGACATCGACATATCTTGGTATAAAACCAAAATTAACTGTGAAAAGATGGGATGTCAGACAGCGAAAGTATTGTACCTGAATTCCAAACATTACAAAAATTTACAACATGAATATGGGGCGGCATAGACTTG
>NW_003531307.1:0-1242 GCF_000181795.1 Trichinella spiralis
ATTTTTATCGGATAGGATGAGTGCACAGGTAGATCATAAATTAGATCGTACTTTCTAGTTGTATAAGATATATCTGTCTGTTAAAATAAAATTCGAGTAATAAGCGATGGTATGTAACTGTGATAGAAAATCTTCTTACGCGGTTTCATAATCGTCTGAAGAGTTTTCAAATTTAAGTCAGAGATAGTATAGGGTGGAGATGAGTGACTGAAAAAGATTAAAGATATAAAATCGTTGCGAAACCAAGAAACATCTCAGAGAACAGGGCCGAAACTCAGATAAATAATTGATGGAACAATAATTAGCAGTTGTTAGTCCTAGTTGTAATTCAGAATAGCAGCAGTGGACAAGTTGTCAGTTGGAGATTTTCCCCACTGTATTAAACTCGCAATTAAAAAAAGTTCAGAACATCTTAGGACAGTCGGATAAGCATTTAATACATAAATCTCATATTGTTGAGGTTTGCTGAGTTTGATCTGTATTATCACGTAAATCGAGACAACAGATGTAAGATCAAATGACACAAACACAGTTGCTAGAGAAAGGAGTCAAAGAAGCACAACAAACAAAGTGACGGAACAAAGTTTATTAAAACACAAGGTATATATGCAAACACACACGGACTATGTATATGCATCTATCCGTTACTACAGTATATTGAATATCAGGTTTCAACATGAATTGTTCCTTTCATCAACACTTCCTCTAACAATTCATGTGCTCAGAAACAATTCCTAATTGCTGACGCAAATTTTGAAAACGAGTCTTTGGCAGAGCTTTCGTCAATATGTCGGCCTTCTGGTTTTCACTATCGATGTGCTGGATGTCGATTTTGCCCTCATTATATTTTTCACGAACGAAGTGAAATCGCACATCAATGTGCTTCGAACGTTTGTGGAACTCTGGATTCTTGGAAAGCTTGACGGCTCCCATGTTGTCCACAAACAGTATCGGCTTTTGTTTCACTTCTGTGACTTCAGCAAATAGTGTCATCAGCCACATCATGTCTTTAGCGGCTTCACTAGCAGCGACATATTCTGCCTCCGTTGTTGACAATGCAACGCTTCTCTGCTTTTGACTATGCCACAACACGGCTCCTCCTGCACACATGCAGACAACGCCAGTACGTGAACGTCGAGTCGTGACGTCACCTGCGTAATCTGCATCTGAGTAGCCTTTCAGAAATCCTTCTCCTTTTGCCTGGTACAACAGACCATAATCAGCGGTTTCGCGGAAGGTATC
>NW_003531308.1:0-1083 GCF_000181795.1 Trichinella spiralis
AAATAAGAAAAGCGGGAAAATTTGGTTTCGTCTTTCCCTAATATTCTAATCAGTCAAAATCTATAGGTTATATAAATGTATTACGCGTTGTATTCAGTTTCTTGGATTTCATCTTGTGTTTCACAGCTTCTGAAAGAATTTATTAGTTTATTGGTATGATGAAGGGTAAATTGCTTACACTCATAATTATATGCAAAATGCAATTTGCATTAAAAACTTTAGAAAGCAAAAGTGAGGCTGTGAAGCTAAAATAACGTAAATTCTTTACCCTGACTACCCTTCGTCATAGCAGTAAAACTAATAAAGTTTTTGAAATAGGTTTATGCCATAGGCTTATTACTAATTGAAATTAAGGTTGTTCTACAAAGGACAAATTTGCATACAATCACAACCTTTTAAAATTTCAGCCCACGGTCATATAATTTATTCTTATTTAGTGTATGACGAGTTTTCTTGGTCAGTTATTATGTGAGTCGCCGTAACAGAACGTCCTAAAATACCATTTCACTCTTGAATAATTACGTATGATGAAGAGGTAAGTTATTCAGCAATGCCTTTTGATATTGCATGACTACCATTGCATGACTTATCAAATATACTGAATACCAACTAATTGGTTTTTTCCCCTCTAATTATACTAACATGAAAATGTTCTTAGCCATATATTACTTTTGTTTTTTATAGATGCTGCGGACAAACAAGTACGTATTCCAGTTCTCCAGTGAAGCAATTGACTACATTATTATATTTTAGTTCCAGAATTCACATGACTTGAATACTGCATACACGTGTGATCGGTATGAAGAAGTATAATTCCCAGTGAATGTTGGATTTGATATTTTATATGAACATGGACCAATACAGGCATTACTGCAACACCGTTCTTAGAAAACCTCAAAAGATAGACAATCACCATATCCACATACGCAAATTCAAATGCACATAGAAAACATGTAAGCAATACAATGTCATTTTTATGATCAATTCTCTGTATTATATCCTGTACGTAAATAATACCATATAAATGTGAAATAGTTATATTATAAAATGTAACTGAAGACGAATGACAGTGCATCTGATTTT
>NW_003531309.1:0-1234 GCF_000181795.1 Trichinella spiralis
CTGATACGGAGGAGAGAGAGAAGAGATACGTCTGTGTGTGTATGCGTCAGTGGTACGATAGTTGTACAAGAGGACGCGTTGGTTGCGAGAAGTCGGCTTTAGAATACGTGGTTTGCAGTACTGGTTGCAGTATTGCCGTATTCCGAAGAGTCGAATTGGGAAGTGTGGACGAACCGAGTCGAAGTGCAAGGAAGGACGATCGAGCGAGAGACTCGTGGGTACCTTATTGAAGGGCATTCGACTTACCGTTAGGAACAACGGTAGTAGCTCGGGTATTCGTACACTTCGAGCGTGCAGTCGCAACGTACAGAGTTAGCGGAGCTAGGGAACCGGAAGACGTCCGCGAAGGAGATCGCCATCGACGAGAGTTTTTGGACCCCGATCGCTGCCCACGCCGTGGAAGATACACCAAATCCACTCTTTATTATACAGTCCACTTACTTATTGGCCGGACGAACGAACGTCTGGTCTATTCATACCTGAACGTCAGATTACTGTCGCTAGTCTGACTCTAACATTGGTCCTCCGAGCCGGATTCGAACCAGCGACCTATGGATAGTGGATACCATGGCGTCCTCTGCGAAATCACGGAGCAAGAGACTCGTGGCCCTCAAAGATCGGCTGAACCGACTGTTGGCAGAACTGGATGAGTTGTGCATCAGTTCCGCCGATGTCTTTGAGGTGGAAGAGCAGGTCTCGTTAATGGAGGAGTCGTTCCGGGCCGCAGACGCGCTCCAAACCGAAGTGGAGCTGGACCTGGAAGGGGAAGAGCGGCAAGCCGCGATAGATGCCTGGGCGTTATGTCGCCAGAACTACCGTGAGGGAAAGGCTCGTGCACGCGCAAGGATGGTTGAGGCGCGCGGAGAAGGCCCCATCGGTAGCGGCAATGTTAGCGCGGGCATGCCGGCGGTTCGGTCCAGCAATGGGAGGTTGCCGGAGGTAACTCTCCCGAAGTTTACGGGGAAGGTGTTGGAATTCCCTTTCTTTTGGGCCCAGTTCGAGGCCAACGTACACAAACGGAATGACTTGGACAACGCCACCAAGTTCACCTACTTGTTGTCCAACACCGAAGGGACGGCGAGGAACGCCATTGAAAGGCATCCCGCTCACTCCAGAGAATTACCCCCAGGCCGTGGACATTTTGAAGAAGCGTTTCGGTCGACCGAGACAAGTGATACGCGAGCATTTGGCTGCCCTATGGAGGGAGCCAGCGTGCGCGAGATGTCGGCGCGGG
>NW_003531310.1:0-633 GCF_000181795.1 Trichinella spiralis
TTTCACGCGTATAGTCATCGTCCATTTGCTGCACTACCGACTCAGTTTTACCCTGTTCATCAATGATCAGTCGTAGAAACTAACAGAATTACAAGTGGTGCTTTTGTGCTCTTTTGTTCATGCGGCTGTGATAGTCTTCCAGATGATTAGCCAATGCCTATGTGGAACCAAATGTCATTCACAGTTTTTACTTTTTTCTTATTTCCCGATTATCCATATTATCTTAAGGTTAAACAACTCTTGGTACCAGGATGGGGCAATCTTAAAAGTCCTATCCATGCACTAGCAGTTACTCTGAGCCAGCAGCCGCACAACAGCCTTTTTGATAAAAATTAATATATCATTGGTCGGCGAATGATACATTAAAAATTGCACACCGGATTTTGTTGATGTTTGCTCAGCAGTGATCCACAGATCCTGTCGCCTGGCCAGAGGTTGTGGGTATCTCTGTACTGAACGGCCGTAGTACATTGTGTTTTGGGCCTGGTCCCACGATGGAAAATATGGGGCAGTATCTGCGCTAGTGGAGGCATTATTTGCCAGATCATCATATATCTCTGTTACTGGATTCTGATCCCCTGCAGCCAGCCGTTTCAATTCATTCAGATGCGGTATAATGTATGCGGGTCCACT
>NW_003531311.1:0-884 GCF_000181795.1 Trichinella spiralis
TCGCACTGTGGTGGATTCCTCGAAAGTTTATGTGAATTGCAGCCACGTTGAACATAGAAATTTTGAACGCACATTGCGGTGTTGAGTTGACTCGACGCCGCGTCTGTCTGAGGGTCGTTACTATTACATATAATATTATATATTTTGCTGTGCTGTTGTTCTGTGATTGTCAACAACAGTCGTCGGCTTTTAGTTGCTATGTATATGCAGCTGCTGCCAATGTTATGTTGTCTGTGATAAGAAATGGATCGAATATGTAATTTGCAATGTGTGTAATTGTGTAGAGTGTAAAGAAACGGTGTGGATGTTTCTTTGAATATTCGATCATCGTGTTGTGTTTGAATAATGCAAACAACATAATTTGGAGATTGTTGTCGACGTTGCAGTGTGTGTGAAATGCAAATTGTGCAACGCTGCGCTTGTGTATTGAATTCTCAATTGAAAACCGGTGAGCGTTATAAAGGTGCATATTTCTTGTCGTTGTTGTTGCAAATGTTTTTTATCAACAGCATTTTGTTTTTCAATAAACACTAGTGTGTGTGTTGTTGTAATGCAATCAGCAATCGTTGCGTTGTGTGTGATTGTCTGTGTGTGTGTATGATGAACAACGCGATTTTATTAAATGATCAGTGTTGAGGTGCTGTTGTGATTTTGTCAGTGTGGCAAGTGACAATGATATCAAAATGTGCCTTTGTATTATTAAACGGTTTCATTGCAATAGTGTTGCTCTGTGAAACGTTTATTTTTTTGATGTAATTCCGTCAAAATCAAAACGTGACAGTTGGCAATGTACCGTGTGTGTGTGTGTGTTGGTGTCAATGTTGAGTGATGTTTTTCTGAATGTCGACCTCAGATCAGAACGAGATTTACCCGCCTAAATTTCA
>NW_003531312.1:0-1321 GCF_000181795.1 Trichinella spiralis
GTTAAATATAACAATGATATTGTAATAAGTAATAGGGCTATAAGTTGAGAAAATAGAATTAAAAACGTAAGTATTTAGTTAAATAATTCATTTACAACTGAAATAGGTCATTTTTAATAATTTGAGTTGCAATGGTTTTTGTTTAATTTTCAGAACTTTATTGATAGAGCAATAAGATTATTTAAATATCGACCAATACATGAGTGTCATAAATTTAAATGCACTGTAGGATTTGTTTATTTTAAGTTTAGCCGTTAAGAATTTTATCAGTGAAAAGATAAATATTTTCTGCAGTGTAAACATAAAAAACAAGTGTTTTTTAAATCTGCTATAACATTTTAAACGATAAAGTTGCCTAAAAAATTACTTGCATGTTGACACTTAATTAATATTTGATGTTGAAGTACAAATTGAAACAAGCAAAATATGAAGTGAAGAACTTTATGGTAAAAACGAAAATTACGTTCATAAAATATTATTTAATTTTATTATTTATTCATTTGAATATTAAGATTTATTTTTATTCAATTACGATTTGCGTGACAACATGGAATACAAATAATGTAATATACAGTATACCCAGCTTCACGAAGCTTTGGGGAACTTTCAAAAAGGGGACTGCTTTAATATTTTGAAAACGTAAATTTTAATGGAATATTTTTACAAACAAAAGTTACGCCGTTTCTTGTCATTTGTAGTTTGCATAATTACTTGTTGAGAAATCTTTTCTCAATACCTGCTCATCACTATCTAAAAATCCCCGTGGCAACAAAACATTGCTCCTGGTACGAAAACAACGGTTGCACAACGCCAGTTGCACACCTTGTTTTTCTCAATAGAAAAACAATGGAAGAACAATTAAGCGGTGAAAAGGTCAGCGTCCTGTCATATATCTGCCACAACTCCGGTGGCCAGTTGCTGAAAAAGCGTCAAAGTGGAATGTGGCTGACAGCACGCCTGTTCAGACCCCGGCTAAGCTGCACAGTCTAAGGGATTGCGCAACCAAGCCGATCTTCTAATTACTTTTCGACAATCTAGGTCACCAGACGCGGAGTGAGGTCAAGAAAAAGATATAAATACAAGTGCGGAGGGAGGAGGGAACATTAACACCAACATTAACAAAATCACACGGTACACACCGTCTCGAACACCGCCTGAAACCGTTTCTCTTGCTATCACATGTATTACTCACTGGTTTTTATTCTGAATAAACCGATTTCTTAGTCAACGCCGGTTGTCATTTGATATTCTAGTATTAGTACATACAGTCCACTAGCAAAAAGGTCGTCAAGATCGAACTAATATTTTTCACATTTTCTGG
>NW_003531313.1:0-1064 GCF_000181795.1 Trichinella spiralis
AAAATTTTCCGGCTTAATTTTCTGATGGTCATCAACAAAGTGTCTTTGTCTGCTTTTTGGGAAAAAGCATATTTCTTTTCTGTTAATATTTTATCGTGTTGAGCTATTTGATAGATGTCAAACATTCAGTAATTCAGCTTCAGGGATAGCAGAGGTTAGTAATTAGATAGATCAGCCCAATTATGTGATAGGCGGAAGAATGACTCTTTCGCAATTTCCATATGCAGCTAATTGAAGCTGAATTCAAGCACCACTAGTGACGTATCAACAATTTTTATTAAAGTACATTCCTTTTTTCAGGTGACAACATGGATAGTTTTTTTGTTTCAATTAATGACACTATTCCATATGCACATTTTTTAACTTTTATTTTTTATTCTTTTTCATTTCGACTTCGTTAAAATCCTATTTTAAGTTTCAGGTTCTTTGATATATCTCAAGAAGTACGCAATCACGAACGGTCCGGATTCGTTTATAATACTTATCGAATAATTGTCTACCGATATAAATCAATTCACTTAATTTTTGGAAAAAATATTTTTTTGAAAATTTCAAAGTTTCATGAGCTATAGACATGGCTGTTTTTGCGAAAATCGGCGAAAAATTTGTTTCCAAAATTTTGACTTTTTTGATGATTAAAGTTTTATATTAATAAAAGATAGTGTCTTGGAGAGTTTCTCCGTAAAGGAATGGTTTTCAAATTAGGTATTTATAGAAGGAACAAATGGAATTTTGCATCAAAATTGCATTCCTATCTGTTCATTATAGCCAATTCGCATTTGAGAAGAGCAATTAATCAAATTATAAATGAAAACAGTAGTGCCTGGAATAAATGTTCATAAATTTTGAATTATATGGAATCGATGATTTATTTTCGAGAAATTTGATAAAACTACTTGTCTCCTAGTTTAACATTTATGAAAGGAATAAATGCAACATTGCATAAAATTTGCATTCCCATCTCTTGATTGTAACGAATTCTGATTTCAAATGCGCAATTAATCAAAGAAAATACGTTTGAAAAATTTTACGTTTTAAGGATGCTGTAACCGATATACAAAAGT
>NW_003531314.1:0-1407 GCF_000181795.1 Trichinella spiralis
TTCATTGTGTCATTTAGGCGAGTCACACCGTAATAGGTTCTCCGATTAATTGAAAATCCAGTTCAACATCGTCGTTTTATGTTCAAATGATCAATTAATTCCCAAATTACATTTTTTCTTAATTATCTCGTGAAATTCAGTATTGGTCATACGGTAAAGTTTATGTGCCTTGGACTGGCTGGGAATTCAATGCATTGCTGAAACCCATTGCGCGGGCAATTATTCTCTCGAATTTTCATCGCATTTTCTCTTCTACACACGTCATTTATTGTCTGTTTATTATGGAATCAAGGTAAGAGAATTTTACGTTCAAAAATTATTCTTCTCTTTGTCGTTGAAATTATTTCTAACTCGAACTGTTTGGCAATTGAAATGTAATATAATAATCGCGTCTATGAGACTATGAGACGAATCAATTTCAAATAATAATAATAATTTATGTTGGAAAAAGTTGAATTTATATCAGTTTTGAAACAATAAAAAAAAGTCTTCCTTTCATTCTTTGGTTGGATAATTTTTTTTAAATTCCCTACGATGATCGACTAGTATAGCATGTTTCATCATGTTAATTGAAGAAGGTTTGTTTTCTTTGTTTCAAAATTTTTACATTTACGAAACTTGCTTAAATATGCTCCGCTTGCTTTTGCCAATATCCATTAAAGCCGACATAGAAAATGGTTTGCTTTTATTATTCGAAGTTATTCACCGAATGTTCGTCCCGTTCTTTTGTGTGATTTACATGTTTACTTAACAATTTTTGCACTCGTTTCGTGATGCTCAGCTCGTGTAGAGGCGCGTGTTTCATTTCGCAATGTAGATTTTCACTCGTTCTGTGTGCGTGTGTGGGGAAAATTGTAAAGTATCCACTTACCGTACAAGTGAAGCAATTCGAATGGTACGCATTGCCCAAGGCTTCAACCCATCGATCGCCAGCTTCAATAGGAAATTGGCATGCGCAGCATTTAGTTGTGAAAAGTGTATTCCAATCTGTCAGAAAATACAGGAAAAATAGAAATAATCGAATAATACATTTTTTTGCAATCGTTTGTTACCTTGTTCACAGTATGGGTTTCCATCTTCGAGAAAAAAGCAAGAATTTCCAAACGGTTTATGACAATGAGCGCAGCAGAAACATTCCGGATGCCATTTTCGGTCCAATGCCGTCAGGCAATCCTAGAATTGTTTTCAAATTTCAAATTTTCAAAAACAACACGAGTAATTAATTAATCAGTCGAACAACTTTACCCCCACAATTGATCGATTGCATTTGAAACAGCTTGGAGCTAAGTAACGTTCAAAGCAAAATTCACATAGATGAGCCGCCCTCTTCGACAAGCCAACGTCGAGCAGTTACGGCGACACTCGGATGCGAGCACCCAAAATGATCCGGACACCAAGGATTTTCCA
>NW_003531315.1:0-978 GCF_000181795.1 Trichinella spiralis
TCTCCAAATGGCGTGAAGTCAGAGTACTGAAAAACACGACATCCGAATCAGTGATATCATGCCTGAGACAAATTTTTAGTACCCATGGACTCCCTGACATTATCGTCTCCGATAATGGTACACAGTTCACTTCCCACACCTTTCAGGAATACTTAAACAAAGGTGGTATCAGGCACATCACGTCCGCCTCCTTTCACCCGTCGTCAAACGGTCAAGATGAAAGGATGGTCCGTATTACGAAGGAATGCCTAAAGAAGATGACACAACGTGACTGGGAATACAACCTCGCGAATTTCTTATTTTGCCAACATGTCACTCCTTGCACGACAACTGGCAAAGGCCCGGCTGAACTTCTGATGAACCGCAGACTCTGAACTGTTCTGGACTGATTACAACCAGACGTAGTACTGGAAGACCTTGATAAAAATTTTGAAAAGGTACGCACATTCCAAACTTACGATCAGGTATACGCTAGGAATTATTCTTCGGAGAAAACCTGGAAACCAGCGACAGTTGTGACTCAGACAGGCCCACCGTCCTACCAGGTACAGACCGAAGACGGTCAACTGTGGCCCAGACACATAGACCAGGTGAGAAAACGCTATGTGACTGCTGAACATAATCACAGTGCAGAGAAAATCGAATCACAGGAAGATAAAACTGGAGAAAAAAACAGTTGAAGTTATACCTGAGGAAGATACAGCAGTTGTCACAACACAAAGAGAAGAAAATGCGGCAGCGTCACCATCACCTGATATTGAAAGTGTTGGACAACAGAGATCGTCTACGCGTAAAAGAAGACCGCCAGAACGGCTCAGAGACTACGAATGTTAAAGGGGAAGGGATGTAATGTATTGTGATTCATGCAATCAAAAATATCTACAAAAGAACGCGCAGGAAATATTACAGTACTTTCCACGTCACCAGTGTCCGTGCGTAGCTGTTTCCGCGTTCGCTCTGTGTGCATTGTTTTCCCTG
>NW_003531316.1:0-1019 GCF_000181795.1 Trichinella spiralis
GCATGAACTTGGGGTTTTTCTAATGTTTGGAATTTATTATGAATAAATTTTGCGTTGTATACGTTTTTCTGTTTTTTTTGTTTCTCAAATTGTCAGTTATAAATGTATATCTTTCTTTGAAGTATTTGAATTCTTCCGTAAGCAGAGAGGAAAAAAAATAATAATAAAGTCGAATGAATTGGAAATTTCGCATTTTTACTTTGTTTTATTATTTGCACGGCACAACTGCCTGGTTTGTCTGAGATGTTGTAGATGACGATCGAACAGTGCCGTTCAATTTGACTACAGTGATTCAAATGTGGTGACAGACGTTGAATCAGGACGTGTTTTGTCGATAGCATACTGTAATTTATGGGTTAAGCGTTTGTAGTTTTGTTTCGAAATTGAAAAAAGAATTGCCTTGTTTCTTTATTTTCCTCTTTTCATATATTTTTTGTAAATTGATTTCTGTTTGAAAAAATAATTTTTCTTTTTCTGTAATAACAGTGATAATAATGCATTATCTGTAAGATTTAAAGTTCAAAATGTGATAATTGGCTTCTAATTTGGGTTTATTTGAACAGTTCTTAGTGCACAGAGCAGAGACGAGTTGCAAATCTAAATTGCGCAGCTTTGAGTGATAATTGATTTTTGATTTGAGGATGCAGCATGTGGATATAATTGATTTCTGTACAAATTTAGCCCATTGATTGATGAACGAGAATGAAACCATTTGAGCAGGAAATTCCTTTTAGCGATGGCAATTTTTTTTCAAAACAGAATATCAAATTTTAAAGTTGTATGCTTTTCCATTATTCATGTTGCCTTTTCACTATTTCAATATTAAACTGGCTATGAAGCTTTTTTACAAATGAGCATCAGGGGTACGGCGGACCTTCGGAAGAGGCAAGTCATTAGTTGGCCCCGAACTGCACACTGTTTGGAGGAGAAAATTGGAACTCTACACGTCACTTATAATTTTTCGACAGGGTTTTGGGAAAAGTTAGCAACATTGCATTGTGAAATTGGAAGAATTTTTT
>NW_003531317.1:0-990 GCF_000181795.1 Trichinella spiralis
CCTGATCTGAGGGAAAGATTTGAATCAATGAGCAATTTTGAAGGAAAACCAATACTAAGAAGACTTTACGGCCTAATAAAATAGCGAGATTACGGACTAATAAAATAGCGAGGACAACGACCAATAAATGAACAGTGGGACCGAAAGGGAAAGTCAACAAGTGATAAATCCCGTCCACAGCTGCAGTTTGAATTAAAACCAGAACAAGCAACTGCTAATTTTTGTTAGCATCGAAATACTTTTCTGATTTTGCTTTGCCGTTCTCTGAAAATGTTTCTCGTTTGCAAACGAATTTTATCTTTAATCTTTCCAATGTTTCGTTTGCTCCTGTTCACCAGAGTTATTGTTTTCCTTCGTATATTTTATTTAAATAAAAAATTAAAAATCTAAAATATTATTTACAAATCAAAAAAAATTTAGTTTTATATGTTTGGTGTAAATTGTAAACTTTCTATTTTTACAACTGAACGAAACCGACTAGTGCGTTGGTGAGCACTTAAATTGCTATCTGTTTTCATTTCCATTTGCAACCTTTCAATGTATATATTTCAATGATAACGAAATATTGAAACTTTCCGCATCAAAAGCAGCGTTTATGATGTAGCTGATCTGTTTGATGTTGCATTTCAAATTACATTTGAAGTTGGTTATAAGTGAGCATGGAATTTCAAAAGAATTTCCATGCACTTATCCATTACTTTATCGCGTTTATTTTATTTTCCAGGGAAATTTTTTTTCGGCCAAAATCTTATGCACTTTATTCAATGTACGCGACTGCCCGCTATGGAATGTACATAAAGGAAAATATTAAGACAAATAACCCCTTGGAAGGGTTGGCATAATCGGCTCAACAGAAAAGCGGCTAAAAGTCATAACGGGTTTTATTGAACTGCCTTGAACTCCTGATAGCGGAACAGGGTGTTATAAGACACCCTGATTCTAGCAGGTGCTATCAGGAAACGTGACCATTGGTGACTTAAGACGGTTAAA
>NW_003531318.1:0-1161 GCF_000181795.1 Trichinella spiralis
CGTTACAATAC
Organism: Trichinella spiralis; assembly: GCF_000181795.1. Lineage (NCBI taxonomy): Eukaryota > Metazoa > Nematoda > Enoplea > Trichinellida > Trichinellidae > Trichinella > Trichinella spiralis. The sequence continues at coordinate 12 of NW_003531318.1, forward strand.
AACTGGAGGTGGATAGTGTTGGTACTTCTTGAAAATTTGCAGGAATTCAGAGGTTCAGTTGGAAAGATAATTTTTCTCAACATATCTGGCCACATGTGACTTGGCGGCGTCAATGCGGAATCCAGCGACGCCGATGTCAATCAGACGATTCATGTAAGCAACAATGGAAGCTTGGACGTTTGGATTGGAATGATCCAAATCGACCAAGTTCACCAGACGACAGTTACGCACTTGCCAGCGATTTCCATAATCTTCTATGTTTCCATCGCAAATTTTGTCATGGAAATCGGTCTCGTTGTATGGCACAGATGGGAAATATTCTTCAAATGGTGTTGATTTGAAATAAGAACCATGCCAACCGTAACCTTCCATATTTGCACCCACCATGTGATTGATCACTATGTCGGCTATAATTCTGAAATATATTCAATGCTCTGCAAATGTACGAAAATTGTTGTACTGATTTTTGTCTCTTATATTTTGACGAAAGAGCTTGACGACGAAAAATAATGCTTTTCTTCATTTCCGCATTATTTACCATGTATGTATCATATATATGTGTGGGTGTGGGTGTCAAATTTATAAATATGAAGTATTGTTTTTTTTGAAATTGGATTTTGGATGAAGTATTTGAAATTTAAACAATAATGATTAAACTGAAACAGTAAGAAAAAGAGAAAATTTCCAAACAAGCAATGACTGTACATTCGTTGGGTGTAGCAATTTAAAAATTGTTCCATTTGAAAAGCTTCACAAAACGCTTCGCTTGCTTCAACTGACAAGACAGAACAGGTCGGAATAGTAAATAGGTGAAAATGAAGAACAAAAAAATAAAAAGTTCCGTAATATCGTGACTTTTGTCATTTCCTCTAAAATTGCAGTTCAAACGTTGTTCGAGCTAAATAATATTGTTGAGCGTTTTCAACGTGAAATCAAACTTTCGACAACTATAATTCAAAGGCAAGTAGTAAAAAAATCTCGTTCATCTAATAAACAGATATTTGAAATTATTAACTCAATTAAATTGTTTTATTTTCAAAAAGATGCAAGTTGGATTTTTTGGATTATAAAAAGTCGAAAAATTATGCAACCCATTAGTTATCAAAGCTTCAATTGAAGTAAACAAGTCAAAATTAAATTAAGTGTCAGT
>NW_003531319.1:0-1106 GCF_000181795.1 Trichinella spiralis
GCTCTGATAAAAGGTTCTGAGCTTACCACGGCTGGAACTTCATGGCGGCTCTGGTGCGCTCACGGTTGATCATCTATGCGAAAAGGGAACTGGCGATGAGCATTCCACACAGTGACCGATGCTTTGAAAGCGCGTTTCAAATCAACAATGGCTAACGACGAACGACGATGGAAGCTGTTCGTAGCCAACAGAGTAAAGGAGATTCATGATCTCCCCCAACTGTTGGAGACGCTGTACTATGAAAGACAGTCCACCAGACTTGGTCAGCAGGGGCTACCCGTTGCACACGCTTCTTGCGTACATCGTGTGGTGGCCAGAGCTGGACCTCAATGGCATTCTGGGCCAAGCAGAGACCGAAAGCCTCAGATGAACATCACTGCTGCCTATAATCACGTCGTTGAGGCGGAACATGGAGGACGTCATCGACCCAACACGTTACAGCAACTTTGAGAAACTTCTGCGACTCAACACATTTTACCTCTGTTTTATCCACTACGCGCAGGCACCACCTGAGCAGCGGAAAACAGCCCTTGAACTGACAGATGTGGAAGTGAATGCGGCAGAGAAAAAGTGGATAAAGCATGTGGCAAGGGAGACCAGGGAAGTCTCATGATGAGAGTGGTCTGGCAGTTCATCCCGTTCCTCGACGAAGACGGCATGATGAGGTTCACTGGTCGCCTCCAACGATCAAACCTGCCGAAAGAAACCAACCAATCAATACTGCTTTCGCCTGACTGTTGCGACGGCACGTAAACGTCATATTAGATCCTTCATCACCAAATGCACGCCTGCGTGAAGCATGCTTCAGTTGCGGCGAAACAGCGATTCTAGATCAGTTGTGGCGCAAGTGGTGTCAAGGACCAAGGAAGTGAACCGCCGCTGTGTGATCTGCTAACGTTCAGCAGTAGCTCCGTTCGATCCAAAAATGAGTGACCTGCTGGCAAAGAGAATTACACTAGTTGGGCCTTTTTTGTATACGTTAGAATAAACAACAAATGCAAATTCTGTTAGTGCTTATTGCTTTTTTTTCACCATTTAGTTACCATACCATTATTTATTTACGTGTTATTTTCAGCCTTTGCACTGAAACCTTGAACCTTCATATT
>NW_003531320.1:0-1163 GCF_000181795.1 Trichinella spiralis
TTTTAAAAACACACAGTCACAGTTTAAGCTTACTTCAGATGTACTCAGAGCAGTATCATCGGGCATGATTGAAACATCGTATGGATAGTCGGTGAAATCAAATTTGCACGACGCTTTGTACGTGAACATCGGAAAATGTTTCCACTCGACCATTGGACTCCACCCAGGAATGTTGATAAAAAGTGTAACGAATTGAATCGTCCGCTTGCCCTGCTCTTAAAAAAATATGAATCTCAAATAATAAATTGAATTTGGAATGAAAAATAAAAGACACGCACGCGTTGTAAAGAATCAGATCAGGTTTCCAAATATGCCACGAATGCATGAGCAGTCTGTTGACTCCGTTGAATTGTTCTGGATTCCAAGAGAGATATTCATCGTTCCACAACTGCAATGATAAACAAAATGGGAAATGAAATTATTATTTTTTAATTTTCAATTTACCAAATACTGAAAGCCGTGCACCGTCATCGTTTGATGTTCTTCATTCTAAACAGTAATAAATACTTTTACAAATGAATTTCGTCCACATTATCAAAGTATTCAAAAAACAATGAGACGTAACAAAGCAGTATACAAACAAGAAGCAGATTTTTAAAAGCAATAATTTGCTATGAATATGAGAAAAAGTAAAGCGAAAAAGGCAAACGTACCACTTCTTCGATGTGCTGTATGACGGCAAAAAATAAAACAATTAATCCTTGATTTTCATCTTTCACTGGTCTGTGGTGATGGTTGTAGGTTTCGAGAAGTGATCGTTCAAGTCCATTCAAAATTTCTTGATACGGCAACAAATCAGTAATGTTCTCATTTGCTAAAGTGTGAAATATTTCAGTTTTAATCGTTCATTTATTATTTTTTTTGTTAGTTTAAAATCAAAATATAAATTGTACATTAACATTTTAATAAAAGGGTGAATTACATTTGTCTGGGTCTTCTTCTTCTTCTTCTTTTGCATGGGAAAATTCGAGAAATAATAATAAATGGAGAAGAAAAATGTAATCTCATTGCTTGCTAGAACAAAGATCGAGCTAGTTGAAGCTGACGACAACTGACACATGAATACACATTATCAGTAATAAATAATTTAATTTTAAATGTGGTATTCAATTTCTGAAAATGCTTTGACGAATGCGTCGAGTTTATCAACTGTGAACGTAATT
>NW_003531321.1:0-804 GCF_000181795.1 Trichinella spiralis
TTGGTAAATGTTTGGCTCGACGTTTGCTTTATACGTCATTCCCTGGCAGGTCTGCTGACAGGTATGAATTTTTACGTATTTGGCTATCATTTTCATACAAATGTTTCTTTCATCTCTTGACATACCGGTACTAAAACATGCCCGCGTATAAAGCTTTTCCTAGTAGTTTGATTTTAGTCTTTTTGATGGAAACTAACGCGTTGTGCTTCAGTAATGATGTTCAACTAATATTCGAGACTTTATTACGGACAAGCTAATATATAATAGTACTAATGGTGTATTTTGCTATAATTTTCAATAGTCCTTACAATCCATTTGTAAAGTAGTACTCTGACATAGCAGTTGAACCACTAACACATTATCTTTACCGCCCACTGTAATGTTTATTGCTAAGGTAACATACTTGCCCAGTTGTTTAAAGGAAATGTCTGTCACCGGGATGCTGCAGTCGCACAATCGCACCCTTAAATGCTTGTCACTGCTCAAATCGTGCGCAAGATTGTTTCAGCATGACATAGGAAAGCTGCTGTTAGCTAGTGAACACACTTTTATACTACCACTTTTGATACTTTCAGAATGGCAGTAACGTTCCCTTCAATTTTGAAATAACTCCTTAAAGTTTCTATTATGTTTTTGTACTGCCAATAGCACTGACTTATACAGATGCCCCTTCTTTATGTCATTGAGAAAATAACTCAATGCCCATCAATGTTGGTAGTATTGATAAATGAAGCTACGCCTGAATATTATACGTGAAGATTGAGTCGAAGAGCGCATGTGACAACTTCATTCCTTCTTCCTTTG
>NW_003531322.1:0-932 GCF_000181795.1 Trichinella spiralis
TTAACTGTTATGTATATTAGCTTATACAAATTTTTCTTTCCGAAATTAATATCATTTCCAGTATTGCATTGCTTGATTTTCATTGATATGAAATATTCCGCATTTCGTAGACATATCGGCTATTAGCTTTCAGCCACTGGACGCAAAGCTTAAACTGAAAACCTTTTCAATTTATAGTACTCACATTCTCGCCTCATAATAATAGCAGAAAACAACAACTTTTGAATAATTGTTATGATTTTTCCATTTCAATTTTTACTTTATCTACATCTATCAATAAATCCAGATATTCTCTTTTTTATTCAGGCCATTGAATGTTGTGCAATCAGTAATAGGACCTTTGGTCCGTCTGGGCGTATTACGGAATATCTTAGAGGTTAGTAATGAAGAAAATGGTAGGAGGTTACCAGAGTGATCATCCCTCCGGTAGTCGCAGTAACTCCGCTCCGCCGAATAGAGCGAGCGGTTGGCGTACGCGACCACCCCGGTGGGCCTTGCTCCCCTTGTTGAAACAACAGTGCCCTGATGGAGTCTTTGCTGGCATCCACATCCACCAGGAAAGTACGGTCGAAGTGTGGGTGGCATAGGATCGGGGGATTGACCAGTGCATGCTTCAGCCGGGCGAGCGCTTCTTTCTCTTTCGGACACCAGCGCCACTTCTCACCTTTCTTTATCAGGGTGTGCAATGGATTCGCCACGCCGGTGAAATTCCTGACAAACCGCCTGTAATAGGACGCCAGTCCCAGAAACCGCCGGACTTCCCTCAGGCACTGAGGAGTGGGCAACTCCTGGACCGCCGCCGTCTTCTCTGGATCTGTACGCTACCCATGCTGCGTGACGACGAGGACCAAGTACATGGCGCCTCCATTGGTGCTTTTCGGGCTTGATCATCAACCCCACAGACTGAAGGCATAACAGCACATTTTCCAAGC
>NW_003531323.1:0-586 GCF_000181795.1 Trichinella spiralis
TTTTGAACAGCAACAAAATCCTGAATACGTTACAGATGAAAGTCATTATCCATGTCAAATTATATTATAATGTATGACTTAATTCAAATAAGCATAAAAATCTGTGACTTATATGAAACTAAACAGCAACGTTAATCGTACGTAAATTAAGCAACTATCAATCAACTATTAGTGTATTGATCGCTGCTTACGCATGCAATAATAGTCAGCACGATAATTATACTTTGCAATGAATACCATTTTCAGCAGAGTTAACTTTTTAATTTCCAAGAACAGATTGCTTAGTTATCGTTAAGCAATTACATATTCAGTACCTCTTTCCAGCAATATTACAATGTCATTCAATAAAAAAGATGTAACTTACATCAATAGTAAGTTTCACATCACTGGAGATACATTTTTTGAAAAAGTCCATAACGTGATTGGCCATATTGAATATAAATGATGATGCTTATCAGGCATCCTTCGAAATGCTGTCACATTCAGACAGAATAGGACACCATGCACATGCAAATACTAGATATCATCCTCCCAATAAAACTTAGAAATCCAGAACAGATGCAAATAAAAATCATACCCAACATAA
>NW_003531324.1:0-1048 GCF_000181795.1 Trichinella spiralis
CAGCTACTTAACGCCCGTAATGAACTGAGAGAACGTTCAACGAAGCTACCAATTGCCACGTAAATTAAACAAACAAACGCAACCTTACTGATGATAAGGCAGCGTTATTGCGGTGCTTATTTGCATAGTGTAGCGTTAGAAACCGGTTTTTAGTGCGTTAGAACTTTTGGCTGAAGACCAAATCTAACCTAAGCCGCGTTACAATATGAGCAAAAGAAATGCTCTTCTAAATTCTACCAATAAGGAAAGGACTATTTAAAAATTCAAAAATGACCTTGACATTTACATTTCAGTCAAAATATAAACTATGGAACAAAAAACGCCATAACAAAACAAAATTCACTTAGACAAAACACTTACGTATGTCTGAAAATTTTCTTAAGTTTTTATTCAAAGCTAATTTTAAGTGAACAGTTTGTGTGCAAAAGCTTGCTCGAGTCAGTTGAACCTCCATGTTAGCAAGTGCAATAGTAATTTTCGAATGACCATATTTTAATATTAGGCAAACAAAGCATACAGGGTGTATTAAATCAAACTCAAGTGTACGGAAATTTGGCGTTTATTAAGTCACTTATCATCTCATGTTGAGAATTCAGAGAAAATATACTGAGAAAATATGCTCAATATCGATTCTCAAATGCATTGTCAAGTGATTACGACTTATAAATGAAAAAAACTGCCACTTACCGCAAAATGCGTCATCTTCTCAATGATGATCTTCATGCACTTTGGATGTTGATTAAAAAATTATTTTTCAGAAATTATTCCAAAAAATAATAATGAATAAAAAGCAAATTTATTATTTGTGATTTGATATTGGTCTTCAGTTAATTTTCCAATCCAAACGCAGTGCTTCTATACACGGACGGCCTCAAACTAAAATTATTTCCAATATGTCAACAAAGCGAACGTCCTCGCATGCAAATTTTTATTCCATTCGTTTCTGCTGATAAATATGGCTACTGTATATTTTTCATTGCGCTTTATTTACTTAACTGATGCACACTGTTTGAGGAGAAAATTTTGAAACAAAGTAATTTAATGACAG
>NW_003531325.1:0-1164 GCF_000181795.1 Trichinella spiralis
GTTTTTCATTTATTGCATTCTGATTTATGCCTGAATTCCATTTTTATTTTATTCTCGTTTTTGATTTTTGAATTTTGTGCATATTTGCGCAAATTGAGACGTCTGATGATTTTCTGGCAAGCTTCATATTCCCGGGTCAGCCCAATAAAAAGTCAACCTGATTATCAGATACAATATTCCATTAGCCGCCACAAATGCACTTTCCTTCCGCAGCTTCCCAGTCTTGCTCCTATTTTACCAACAAACTCTGCCTACTTGATCATACACAAATTTCTGTGTCCCACGCCCCAATGGCTCTTATTATAACGCGTTTTATTCGTACAGCTTGCCTGTCGGATACCTACATAAATTGTACACTGACACTGAAGACCTCTTCTCCACCTTCCCCTCCTCTAACCTCCATTTCAGCTCCCAATACCGTCAAGCACCCACCACCACTACTATCTCCTCCCTCATAGCATCAGCCAATCGGTTTTTTCATAAAATTGCTGCAGGAAGTATTGCTCTTAGCTGCTGTCTTTGATTTCTTGATTCCTACGTAACTGGTTCTCTCATAAAAATATGAATGTGCTTGAAATTGCACGATCAGTAGTATTAACTGATGTTGAGGATGCCGTAAAATGGAATGTCTTGTCTTGTGAAATCGTGTGCGGTCGAACCCTACTTCACCAGCAGAAAATTAATTATAGCCTAGAAATGAAACTAAAAGTCCATATTTACAATTTTGCAAAAACAAATTATATTCTGTCATTTAATGAAAAATATACAGAGGTGTTTAATTTATAAAGAGAGGCGGATATAGTATGAAAAAGATTATTACTATACATGGCAGTCTGTCGAAGAACAAAATAGTGCCGTTTATTTCATTTAAATCACCAGATACAATAACTTTCGAAATAATAGTTTTAATTGTATTTCATATGATCGACACGTTTCGATTCCGTTTCAAACTGAACTTTTCTATTATCAGGACAATATGAATGAAAAAGACAGAATAAATGTACACATTACTGCAAGTCCGTTCAGTCGTTCTTCTGTCATGGTAGTCCGGAAATAGCTTTTTAGATATTTCACTGCAGTAAAGATTCGTTCTGCGCTGGCTGAGGCGACTGGGTAAATAGTGAAAATCCCTAAGAATAAGGACACGATCAGGTAATAATGGAT
>NW_003531326.1:0-781 GCF_000181795.1 Trichinella spiralis
AGCCAAACTACGTTAATAACGAATTTTAAATACCTGCATTACCACAGATACATACGAAATCATTGGATCAACCTCCATTAAAACATACACAATGGACAAAGTCATAGTGTAATGAGAAGTGTTTATATGTTTGGCAAAGTTCCAATTAAATTTTCGCCACAAACAGAGTGCATTAAATAAATGAAGAGCAATGAAAAATCTACAGTAGCCATATTTATCAGCAGAAATGAATAAAATAAAAATTTGCATGCGAAGTCGTTCGCTTTATTGACCTAATAGAAATCATTTCAGTTTGAGGCCGTTCGTGGATGGTAGCTCAGCGTTTTGATTGGAAAATTGACTGAAGACAAACATTGAATCCAAACACTATTTTTGCTTTTTATTCATTATTATTTTTTTGGAATAATTTCTGAAAAATAATTTTTTAATCAACGTTCAAAGACAATGAACATTAACGATGAGAAGATGGCGCATTTAGCAGTAAGTGACAATTTTTTCATTTTTAAGTCATAATCACTTAACAATACAATAGAGAATCGAAATTGATTAAATACACCCTGTACGCATTGTTTATCTATTATTAAAATACGATCTTGCGAAAATCACCTTTGCAGTAGTTAACATGCACTTTTAATTGACCATAAGCAAGCTTTTGCCTGTAAATTGTTCACTTAAAATTAGCTTCATTTCAGCTACTTGGTTTTCTGATTTAAGAAAATTTTCCAGAAATGCGTAGGTGTGTTTTGTCTAAGTCAATTTTATTTTGTTATGGCGTTTTTTG
>NW_003531327.1:0-1148 GCF_000181795.1 Trichinella spiralis
GATTTTTTTTTTTGTTGAAGCAATGGACTCGTGACAAACTTTCACTTGACTGTCTAAACATTAAAACATTTGAATAAATAATGAATAATATAAAATGAAATGAAACGTACCAATTGAATAACATGGATGATGATGGGATAGCGCTTGTTTTTCAGGAAGAGAGAAGTCAACAACTTTGCTCAGAGTACAGTTTTCAGAATCAATCACATAAAAATTACTGCGCATATTGGCCGTTTTATCATGACAAAAAAACGGCGCCCATGATTCTTCGTCAGAAAGCACTTTCATCTGGCCAGTCTTCAAATCGACTATGATATGTTCCGGTCGTTGGGGTGACTTCAAACCTGAATATGCCGGTGATGACGATTTTCTCTGCCTCTGTCGTACAGCTAACAAAGCTATCACAACGACAAATATAAAACAGCCGCTGAATATGCCTAAAATTTAATCAGATTATATCATTCGCATTTTGTGCACCACTGACAACTGAAATGTACAAGTCGAACTCACCCACAATGAGTAAAATGTACTCCACAGACAGAGCACCAACTGGAGCAACGACAAAATTATTAACTGCTGTTTCGTCAACTTTAAATTCTTTCCCTTCAATTACAACACACACACATATATACATATATATTTTTTTTAAATCACTACAACGCATAATTCACACTGTATATTATCGAAATGTCATCATTATCAAAAAATGACAAACAATTTTACAAAAGTAGAAAGTATTTCATCTTTAAAATTGTGATAATCATAAAAATATGGTATAATGAAATATAACATTTTCATTACCAGATTCAGACGAATGACCATTGCTTGCAAACATTTTCACATGATCGGTTACGTTTTCAACCAGTACATCTAAAAAAACATAAAGATATAAAGAAATAAATAATTTATACTTAATACAACAATATAAATCTAAAAAAATCAGAAATAATATTTAAGATACACAAAAATATGCAATCAAAAATATTCTATTCTAAAAGAATTTTTTGTTATTTTCATTGCGTTTGTTTTCTTGCCATTTTCGCGTTACTTGAAACGTTTGTAAGCTACGACTATTATTAGATTTTGAAATGCACGAATAAAAAAAAGCTATATCACAAGATTTCGTCACAACAACACAATTTTATTGC
>NW_003531328.1:0-1294 GCF_000181795.1 Trichinella spiralis
CCTTTGGAAAAATGGGAAAAAGTTTTCCCCCAAAATACGTGACCATTGAAAATGCTCAGTGTCCCACATGGGATATTCCAACCTTCTTCCCAGTCGTGCTGCCCAGCTTCGGTAGACCCAAAGCGGCATACTGTTGTTTGTGTCAAAGGTCTCGACTACAGTGACGACCGTTTCGGCGAGACTTAATAGAATGGATTGAAGCGAATTTGCTTCTCGGTGCTGACAAACTAGCAGTTTACACTTACAACGTGCATCCAAATATGGAAAAAGTTTTGCACTATTATCAGAATAAAGGCTACGTGTTACATGTGTCGTCCAGTTTGCCAGGTGAGCATGGAGTGATTTTACGGTTTTTCTTTTCAGAAAAGTAAGTTTGTTTAAAACGGTTCGAAATTGACTTATTTTAAGAATTCAATTTTGAAATATTTCATAAATTTGTAACTTTATAGTAGAAACACCAAGTTTTCGAAATTGCAATTATTGAAATATAATTTGTTTGATTTTTTTTCAGTTTATCACACTTTTCATTTTACTGTTTTTCAAGGTAATCAACCACATTCCGCTTGGCAGAGAAGTCGGTTTATTGCTCTGAATTCGCAACAGAAGCGACGAAATGAAATTCTGCTTTACAACGACTGCTTGTATCGACACCTGAATTCGCACATTTACGTCTTGCCGATCGACTTGGACGAACTGTTGGTGCCAATTGGTGGTTATCGTAATTGGGATGAAGTTGTAAAATTCACCACTTTTAAACTTCACAAAACTGAATCCAACCTCAGCGCACTGTGCGCGCGTAATGCTTTCTATTTTGACCAATTGTCGTCTAGGCGTGGAAATTTGCATATATCCGTCCCAAGAAGAATGCACATGCTCAGGCATCGATTTCGGTCCAGTCAAATCAGCAATGCCGGCTATTACAGTAAATGCTTCATGCGTGTCGACAATGTCGAGACGGCGTTCAACCATTTCCCATTCCACAAAATCCGAACTGCACTGGAGCCGACGTTGTTCTTTGCGGCTGAAGTGGCGTTGAAAAATCACTACAAAGATGCTTGTCCGAAAGAGTTGACCGATGACAAGTGCGATAAATTGATGAACGATTCGATCATGGATTACAATTTAGCCGCTTTCCAACAGCAACTTGTACATCGTTTTAGAAAAGTTTGTGCTGAACTGCAATTTCCACTGATTATCAACATCTTCTCTTTCTTTATCCTATACACTTGACATTCTGTGTGAAACGGGTTCTATTTCTTACGTTAATAATAAGCTTTTTGATCGCGGGTAAATC
>NW_003531329.1:0-827 GCF_000181795.1 Trichinella spiralis
CTGTGGTGGATTCTATAAAGGTGCATATTTCTTGTCGTTGTTGTTGCAAATGTTTTTTATCAACAGCATTTTGTTTTTCAATAAACACTAGTGTGTGTGTTGTTGTAATGCAATCAGCAATCGTTGCGTTGTGTGTGATTGTCTGTGTGTGTGTATGATGAACAACGCGATTTTATTAAATGATCAGTGTTGAGGTGCTGTTGTGATTTTGTCAGTGTGGCAAGTGACAATGATATCAAAATGTGCCTTTGTATTATTAAACGGTTTCATTGCAATAGTGTTGCTCTGTGAAACGTTTATTTTTTGATGTAATTCCGTCAAAATCAAAACGTGACAGTTGGCAATGTACCGTGTGTGTGTGTGTGTTGGTGTCAATGTTGAGTGATGTTTTCTGAAATGTCGACCTCAGATCAGACGAGATTACCCGCTAAATTTAAGCATATCAATAAGCGGTGGAAAAGAAACGAAAACGAATTCTCCAAGTAGCGGCGAGCGAAACGAGAAAAGTCCATACACCGAAGTCGGCGAGCAGTTGTGTTCGTCAACAGTGTGGTGTTAAAGGTGTCGTTGCATGTGCTGAAATCAGTTCGTAGGCTCCCTTGATTGGGGCTTCAGAGCGGGTGCAGGACCCATAACGAACGATGTTTTGTGCATGGTGTCGCGGCTCCTAATCGAGTCGGGTTGCTTGAGACTGCAGCCCAAAGCGGGTGGTAAATCTCACCCAAGACTAAATATTTCGTACGAGACCGATAGCGAACACGTACCGCGAGGGAAGTTGATAAGAACTCTGAAGAGAGAGTTCACCAGGACGTGAAACCGTTGACAGG
>NW_003531330.1:0-781 GCF_000181795.1 Trichinella spiralis
ATCCACCCCGCACAAGCAACTACTAACTACTAGACAATTGCTTGGTGATCCGCACAAGCGGACTAGCATAAAATGTGAACGTTGTCAATGTCCAATAATGCAAATGCAGATGATATAGTGTTGAAGCAACTGTCAACTCAGGTGTTACTTGTTAAATGAAGTTTAAAAATTATTAAAGAATAAAAAAAATCAATTTATACTTCAAATGAACTTCAAAATCACTGTACGTAACAAATTATTCATGCTATTTATTTAAGCGTTGAGCAGAACTCATTTAAATCATTATCGATAAAAGCTGATGGAATAAATTGCAAATATGAAATTAAAAAAATGAATAAAAAAGAAATCTGTCAATAAAATATATAACAGATAAATGTGTGGTTTATCGTTTTTTTTTCTTATAAAATTTCCATATACACATAAATAAATAGATAGATATATTGATTTGGAATTTTTCGTTTAAAAAAAAGAAAAGAAAAAAATGAATGCCAAGGAGAGGAGAGGAGAGGAAAGGAAAAAAAATAAGTGTAGTAATTGTAGCAGTTGTGGTAATGGGTGGTAGAGGTGGTTAGTTGGTTAGTTAGTTAGTGAGTTTTTAATTAATCGGGCTCTAACAATTTGATTAACGCGTGATGAAAGAATCTCCACTACACTTGGTAAAAGTGGAATGATTCGGACTTTTCTAATTCTCTCATATGATATCTTTGTACTGCTGTATTTAGCAAATTGCTTTAATAAACTGATATTAGAGACATGATCATAATCTTGGATGACGATAGTC
>NW_003531331.1:0-761 GCF_000181795.1 Trichinella spiralis
TTCACTCCGAGAGAGGCGTTAATAGTAATGCTTTGCGTTTAGGTTATTCATTTTCCAGGTATTGCGCTTCAAGCATACGTTTTGAGTGTTTACCCTTAAAAGTGTAGTAGCTCTGGTCAATTGGATATATGGTTCAACCTACTCATCACCATCTAAAAATTCCTGTGGTAACAAAGCATTGTTCCTGGTACGAAAACAACAGTTGCGCAACGCCAGTTGCATCCTTTGTTTTTCTTGATGGAAAACAATGGAATGGCAATTAAATCATCAAAAAGTCAGCGTCCTGTATATGTCTACCACGAATCTGGTGGTCAGTTGCTGAAAAAGCGTCAAACTGAAATGTGGCTGACAGCGCACCTGTTCATACCCCGGCTAAGCTGCACAGTCTAAGGGATGGCGTACCCAAGCCGATTTCTTAATTGCTTTTCGTTTTATCTAGTCGCCAGATACGGAGTGACGTCAAAAAAAAGATATATAAATGAGTGAGGAGGGAGGAGGGAACAAGACACAATTTCCAGCGCATACGAAGAACACGGAACCATCTGAACTACTTTCTCTCACTACATCATTGTTGTTACTCACCATTTACTCTGAATAAATAAAATCTCAGTCACACCCGCGTCGTTGAATTTCTATAATTATCTACACAGTCCACTACAAAAAAGCTTCTAGGTTTGACGAAGATTTCTTACACTAATATAATATAAATTGTGGAAACCGGAGTACAGTATCCCCGTACCTGCGATCCACATGCAGCATTT
>NW_003531332.1:0-926 GCF_000181795.1 Trichinella spiralis
AAAAATACCATATTACCTGTAAAAATAATTTACGAATTGTCAATAGCATACGGTAAGTGTGATAATTAAAAAAACTCTTTTTAATTTTCCCGTTTAAACTTAGCATATTTTTTCATGACTGTGAGTTATTTTTATGAATTTTTTTTGTTTACATGATGAAAATTAAGGAAAAAATTATTTTTTACTTTTACTGAAAATATAAAAATGCTTGTTCCGGACGGAACAACACCGACCTAGTCGGTGTGACCTGGCCAAGGGCTGGTGCCCAGAAGTCGCGGGTAGGCCAAGAACAATACCCGCGCATCGCCGGCCAGATCGCTATCTGGGCGTCTGGCGGCTCTGAGTCGGGGTCAGAGAGACCCCCTGCTGCGCCTCGATCTATCGTCGTTCGCGAGACAATGGCGAGTGCGCCATAGCGGCGACGGCAGTCAGATCAAAGGGCGTGGAAATGGCCATCATGACGTGACTATTAAGGGATTAGCGCAGGATCAAGAGATCCGAACCAGGACAACATAATTGAAGACTGACAAGGCCTTAGATCGGCGCCGGAGATAGCGAGCACTCCCGCCGCGAGCGAGCTGCCTATTGGTGGTTCGCGTTTGGGTCGAACGCGGGGCCGCCGACCCTGGCCCTATATGTAGGGCTAGAAAGCGCGCCGCGCGAGAGATACTGATACGGAGAGAGAGAGAAGAGATACGTCTGTGTGTGTATGCGTCAGTGGTACGATAGTTGTACAAGAGGACGCGTTGGTTGCGAGAAGTCGGCTTAGAATACGTGGTTTGCAGTACTGGTTGCAGTATTGCCGTATTCCGAAGAGTCGAATTGGGAAGTGTGGACGAACCGAGTCGAAGTGCATGGAAGGACGATCGATCGAGAGATTCGTGGGTACCTTATTGAAGGGCATTCGACTTACCCGTTAGGAACAA
>NW_003531333.1:0-913 GCF_000181795.1 Trichinella spiralis
TACGGAAATATAATGCAGTTTTCACTCCTGACTTGGGTTGTTATGCTTGCCTACCTGTATCTTTGGATCTTGATCCTTCACTTCCTCCTATTCTATGAAAGCTCGCATGGTTCCTTTCTCTCTTGAACAAAATATCGATATGGAACTACATATTCTGGTTAAAGATAACGTGCTTGACCCCGTTAATCTTCAAGAATGGTCAACCCCAAACGCCACGTCCATGAAACCATATGGCTCCCCGCTGATTTGTGTTACTTAATTCTGCTCCATCAAAAACGAACTTCTACTCAATACTTAACCCATACCTGCTCAAGCAACCTCCTTGGACCACGCTTCGTTTAATCAACAAATGCAATTTAGCTGATGCTCTGCTGATATCAACTTCACTTTCAAATTGCCCAATTTGCATAATAAGCATACATCGCTCTGGAACCGATAGCCTTCGCTTACTCTCGTTGAATATGCTATTCCTCTGTGAATCATAACCTGTTGCCAACAAAAAATAAACAATGATTGAGCACACTTGCTGCGCTACATGCCAAGCATAATTAAACTATACAAACATTTTGATTTAATCTTAGTGCATATGTCTAATGTCTTCATAGTGCAAAATTTAGAAAGCAATATAAAGTGGGAACAAAATTAAATTGAAAACGATTTCTGTATAAGAACGGTATATTTCTGTACTCTATAATAGATAATACAATGCGCTTAGTGATATTTGATATGCTCAGTTCAAAGTTCAATTGAATGCCATAAGCTAGGATAAACTGAAAATTTTATGTCTTCACCAGTTAAATCTAGACGATTACCTGAATACAAAATGACATATTGATTTTGTTCACAACCTTCACGTTCACCTATATATTAACTGAGAATTCTCCTTTAAAGTATTTCAGTTTTACGCATCTTC
>NW_003531334.1:0-795 GCF_000181795.1 Trichinella spiralis
TATCATTTTTCCGCGCTTGTTCATAAAATTTTGGGCTGTCCGGCATTTCAATTCCTGTACTACGACATGTTTTTGTTTATTTGCAGACAAAATTCCCTAAAAATCAAGCAAATAATCAACAAAGCTAATATGATTTATTAATGAAATTTTGCAATACTCACTGTAACATTGATGCTTTATGTGGTGGTAGAAACGATACAAATCCAAATGATTCACAATAAGCAGATTCAAAAAATTTAAATTCATTCGAATTCCATGCTCCATCTTTTGGTGTAAGAATTATTTGCTAAACATATGAGAAAAATTATGAAACAAATATTTTTCAAAATGAATGATATGAATAATTATTATTTACACGTCCTCCATTTCCTTTACCATATTCCAACCTAGGCGGAGGCAAGACTCGTCCATCAACAATCATTGGTTCCGCTTTAATTTGTACGCCAAAACTTTTCAAAAATGGATCACTATTGAAATTTGATTTCTTGACCATGTCAATACACTTTAGATTTCGAGTAGGAGCGTCTGTCGAAGCAAACTAAATATAACAATTTATTCATTATTATCATATTTGAAATCATTAACATACTCGAATTATAGAAGTCGTTTGACACGCTTTCAATTTCTTGTGTATCTTTGACAGTTCGCGACTTGACAAGCTAAATTGGCCAAAATAAATTATTGTATTTATAAAAGTTTATCATTATCAGATTTTATACTCACTGGGAATAATGGCTTTGTTTACTTCGACTTGACCAGGGCAATTGGATACTTAATGGCCATAACGTCACGAAA
>NW_003531335.1:0-1583 GCF_000181795.1 Trichinella spiralis
GGGAACAATCGGGCAGACTATTTTTCATGAACAGAATGTATTGGTTCTTTTAAGATTTTAGTGCTCTTTTTCAGGGTAGATAATTGCCGATCATTTACAAGCCGATGGTGCAGAATCATGCTATCAGGATTAATAGAAGACAACGTGATTTTTTCAGTGACACAAGCGTGCTAACATTAATTTATAAATAAGATCAAGTCCACGTGCATAATAAATTTTGTAAATGTTATAGTCATAGAATCTCTTCAAAATTTCAAAATTCAAAATATTATTGGAATTTCTAAAAAGCAGTCACTTTCAATAAAGTCTTTATCAATAAATCATTGAAAATTAAGAATGTTAAAGGATAATGGTTAATTTTTTCAATATTAGTTGATACAAACGAAATATTCTTTCAACTGACAAGGGAATTTCTGTTTCAATTAAGCATTGTTTAGATCATCTCAACCTCGGATAATACTATGCTTGTTGTATAGTCGAAAAGAGTTTGAAACAATAAATTAAAAATGAAAATTACGTTTTTGATATTTTCATGTTATCTCGTCGAATCTAGGAGTAGGAGAAAACGGAAAAGAGCATCAGGTATTTGAACAGTAAAAAAATAAAGTTATAAACAAATGATGAAGTGCAGAAATATTTATGTGACAAAGTAAGAGAAGGAAGCAAATTTGAAAGAAAGTTGAGCAGCTGTTAGCATTGATTAATTCCATATGTAATAAAGCAAGAGTTGATAGATCATATCCAGAAAGCAATCCTGAGACAGCCCAAAGACTTTATAAAAAAATATACTTAAAACATAAAAAGAACTGAATTGATTAATTTTAAACAAAGAAAATGAAAAACTCTCAATCAGATTAATTAAAATTATCCAATTTCTGAACTGAACTAAACTGTCCAGCCAATTTTTCTACTGGATTGATTGAGCTTTCAAAAAAAATCAAAATTCAAACTCCAAACATAGAAATTTGAGCTATATTTTTGATAATTTGACCATTTTCTATTCAATCCTCAACACATGAATTTAACTTCTACGTGTAACTAAATATAGCCCAGCAATTTGGGGAGCAGTTGTCAACGTTGAAAACAACTTCATCATCAGTGAAACTTGACCGCATATATACACATACACACATATGTATATATATACATACATATATATATATATATATATATATATGCATGTACGTATGATGATTTTTATTTACATTCTATTTGAAATAAATAAAAAGTTTAATTCTTTTCTTTTCTGCTTTTAAAATTTCTTCATCACTAATGATGCTTGTTAGCTATGACTAAATTGCTTGGCTAACTGAATTTCAACGTCTTCCGTCGACTGCAATGCAATCGTTCCAAACCTCTGATGGAGCTTTCCTAGCTTTGTTTGCTTTTTTGTCTTTTCTTTCAAATTTATTTCAATAAAAAACAAATGGACAAATTTCTACGACTACATGATGTTGAAACAAGATGAAAATGAAATATTGTTATATTTCAAAATTGCCATGAAAACACTACTTAACACACACACCACTGATAAAATTCAATGAGGGAAATGAAATGAATTGAAATAAACTTTGTGATTCTAT
>NW_003531336.1:0-1389 GCF_000181795.1 Trichinella spiralis
CATTTCAAGAGGAATAGTCCAAATGTTAAAATATTCAGCAATAGAAAAAAGTATGGAAATTACAAATTCAAATTTTGATGATTACTCAATAAATAATTTATACGTTTTGTCCGTACGTGCTCATATTTAGGGGTTGAACAATTTGCAAAATTTCAAATATCTTTGTACAAATGAAATAGTTACCATATTTTGATCTTCCAGATTTGCTGAATATTTGAACTGGAACTGAAGGAACAGCCTGTGTACCAATGTTCTGCTTTGTTGTAAACGGTGGCATGACAGCAGTTTCTCCGTTGAGTAACTTTCTTAATGTAGGTCTAGTATTCACTTCAGTTTCCGGAACATCGTTGTAATGGATGAACGGCGAAGCCATAAATAAAGCAGCCGCTGAAACACACACATACATACATACATATATATATATATCCTGCTATAATTTCATTATTTTCCGAATTAAGCGTTAAATAATATGCACTATGCATATAATGTGGTATAATGATTGCTGAACTTTTTCTATGCCACATCTTTAGGAGACAGTAATGCTTTCAAGATTTTTATTATTCAAGCATGCATTTACAATTATTTTTTTATTGTCACAGAATAATTGGTGATTATTGAAATTATATTTTTTTACAATTAATTCATATGAATACAGATGAATACGAAAAGCGATTAATTCGTAAATAAATAAAAATGTGATGTGCCACTATGTGACTGATTTTCTTCCACGTTTTTCACTTCTTTTCATCGTCATTGATAGTGTGGGACATTTTAAAAATCTCAGAAGATGAAGAAATTCAAATTAATAATAGAATCCATCTTGTCACAGAAATTGAATAGCTGCTATTTTTTGCAATTTCGTTCAGAGAAAACATTATTTTGTATAGTATTAAAATTCATACTTGAATGTAAGTAAACAAACCTATTGGTTCAATTTGAGATTCAGCAATTGTAAGACAAATCAATAAATGACCATTTGCATATTCTGATGCTGGAAATGTGTATGCCACTTTTGGTATTGGATAACCAGGTACTGTATGAACAATCCAAGCAGCTTCATCTACTCCAGCACTAGTGTCTAATATTACAACACCTAAACATGCATAATTAATGGCAACTTTCTCTTTTACGAAATTTCGCTAAAACCTTTGCTATTCGATTTTGTTTTAACTCCTACCACTCCAGCTGCCGCATTGTTATATGCAAAGAAATTTTTATTTGCATGAGTTCCAGTAACACTTTCTAATGCTTTTTGAAAAGAATGACCAGCATCATTGTGAAGATCTTGTGGATATGCATCCCATGCCACTGCCGCTGGTACTAGAATTTTTCCTCGTTTTTCTCCAGGTGGTTTGTATAAAATCACCCTATAATTTCAATGTCATTCGC
>NW_003531338.1:0-788 GCF_000181795.1 Trichinella spiralis
GTGGTGGATTCTCACATTCAACAGCATGAAATATCAATTTATTACACTGAACAAGTGATAAATTATCCATCGTATATGCATAAATCCAGTACTGTTGCCAATTTCAATTGTACAATGTTGGCGCTTCAAACGGAACAAACAAACAAACAGCTAAAATTATGAACTACTAATTTTACATTTTGTCCAAATTTACTGGAAGTGCTTTTCAATTGTTTGAATACGAAAATTATTGTATGATAATCAAGCTGTATGAAAAATGTAGTGGAGGAGAAAGTTTATATTCATCGAAACATTTCAGTTGATGCTCAGAATTTTTGGATAAATCAACTTTCTGATCAATGAGAAGCACGTTTCAGCCAATGTTCAATTTCATAGACGATTGTTATTGTGATTTATTAAATATTATTCATTGGAAAATAAATTCATTGGCATAGCAGTTGATGGAAAAATGTCTACGACACTGCGTGTTCCCAGACCGTCTCCGATTCTGGTACTGACGTCAGCCCAACGTTGCTTAACTTCGCAGATCGGGCGGGATGCGGTGCTTTCAACGTGGTATGATCGTAGACATTTGCTAAATGAATCAACAATCCTTTTTAAGACCACAGTGGCCGTAATACCATTTCCCAATATCATCGGTGCAGGTTTTGGCACATTTTTTACAATTGGCCTGGTAGAACTTTTTATGGTTATCAATTTCTAATTGGTCACTTCATTGCAAAACAACTCCAGGCAAATAATCCCAACAAAGCGATTACTTTGAACGTCGAACCGAGCCGAGCACATTT
>NW_003531339.1:0-953 GCF_000181795.1 Trichinella spiralis
TCTGTATTCATACAACACATCGAAATCAAGATCGAATTTATCGTATTAAAGATATACTCAGTACGGCAGTATCGATGAAATTCGAAAGAGATGGAAAAGAAGTTTCAGTTGCGGAATATTTTCATGATGTTTATGGGCCATTAAAGTATCTAAATTTGCCCTTGGTTCAAGTCGGCAGTAAATCAAAACCAATTTATTTCCCAGTTGAAGTATAAAAAACTGACAATTGTTTCAACTTTTTTTAATACAATGAATTCATTTTGGCCAATTTAGCTTTGTCAAGTGGCAAACTGTCAAAGATACAACAAGAAATTGAAAGCGTGTCAAACGACTTCTATAATTCGAGTATGTTAATGATTTTAAATATTGATAATAATAATAATAAATTGTTATATATTTAGTTTGCTTCGACAGACGCTCCTACTCGAATTCTAAAGTGTATTGACATGGTCAAGAAATCAAATTTTAGTAGTGATCCATTTTTGAAAAGTTTTGGCGTTCAAATTAAAGCGGAACCAATGACTGTTAGTGGACGAGTTTTGCCACCGCCTAGGTTGGAATATGGTAAAGGAAATGGAGGACGTGTAAATAAATAATAATTATTCATATCATTCATTTTGAAAAATATTTGTTTCATAATTTGTCTTATATTTTTAGCAAATAATTCTTACACCAAAAGATGGAGCATGGAATTTGACTGAATTTAAATTTTTTGAATCTGCTTCTTGCAAATCATTTGGATTTGTATCGTTTCTACCACCACATAAAGCATCAATGTTACAGTGAGTATTGCAAAATTTCATTAATGAATCAAATTAGCTCTTTTGATTATTTGCTTGATTTTTAGGGAATTTTGTATGCAAATTGTCAGATCATGTCGTAGTACAGGAATTGAAATGCCCGGACAGCCCAAAAATTTTACGATCAGCGCGAAAAAATGATACTGTTAGAAA
>NW_003531340.1:0-758 GCF_000181795.1 Trichinella spiralis
TTCGTGAACAGCCAGCGCGAGTGACCAGCATAAATCCGCACGCTTTCACCCCGTTGCTGTTTACGCCGGAAAAACTCAGCGGAGAACCTCTCTGAACCGGTGCGCACACCGAAGGCTTCAAACAGGGCTGATTTCAGTCCATCGTAATCGTCCGTTACCTGGACGTGCATAGCCCTCATTACGCCCGGCACCTCCTCATCAGTATGATACTGAAAAAGGGATGCTCGTCTCTCCGAGGCTATACGGGAGGCACGGAAGTGCTTTTCCAAGTGTTCATACTTTTGTCTCCACGTTCAATAACATGGTAAGGGTCTCTGACGGCAATAATCCATTCCGGCCCGTCGATCCTGCCGCGCTCGCCATTTGTAGAGTTCGTCGACGCTACGTGATTTCACACCATCGCGAGAGGTTAAGAGTTTATTAGACAAAGCACAAAACAGCGAAAACAGCAATGACAAAATAAGAAAGACGGAATAACAGCCGCACCGCCCACGATCACCGGCTTTCGACCAGGCGTCCCCTACTGTCGATGTCCTACAAAAATGTGGGCGTGATATGCAGGTACAATTTCACGGTCACCGTCACAAATTGAAACACTGTGTTTGCTTATGAATTTGCATAGTGATTGTCACTGACGTGTCCTGTTAGCTTCGGAAAGTGAGAGTCAAGCAGTCCATTCTCTAGGCAACCTAATCTGATCAGACTGGCAACCAATGAAATTTAGCTTAGAAAAAGTAGGCGGAGTTCGTTTGGGGAAA
>NW_003531341.1:0-1075 GCF_000181795.1 Trichinella spiralis
ATGGTTAATAAAAAAAATAAACTATAATAATTTATATAATCAATAAATCAGTACAACTTTTCAGATGCATACTTGATCATATTCACTGAACTGAAATTTACTTATTTCAATTATCAATCAGCACAATTATAATGGTTGTATTTCACATAAATTAAATTTGTTTTTTGTTTTAGTACCATCTTTACAGTACCTCTCTATATATAGAAAGTACATGATGATGGAAAGAAAGAAAAAACACAAATTAACTACAGTTATTCTGTGTAAAATTAAGAAATTCCTCCTCCAATTATCAGTTTTATCATATAACTACTACGAAAAAAGAATGGCGAAATTAATTTGGCAATACTAATAATTTAGTTGTTTGAATAATTATGCCAAAAAAATCCACATATAATTAATTATCTGTTGAAAAGTTAAACATCGCACATCGTGTATAGACGTGTTTCATGAAATTGTTGTAAATTGTCCAACAGATGCCTTATTAATCAACAATTAATTATTGTTTGCGAATTAAAAAAAGTGAAATGAAATAAAACTTGACGACCATGACAAATCGTAGTAGCATGAAATAAATCTACTACATTCACTAAGCCAGTGGTATGTGTTTTCTGATTTGCACGAAAACAGATGACAGTTTTCACTGTTGACAAGCTGCATGTCACAAATGTGGTGCAGTTCGTATTCAACACATCATCAATAAGCGAAACTGACATGACAGAGCATTTTTCAACCGTTTTGCTTAATTAATTATTGTCCAATTGAACAGCAATTCTTCAGTTTCATATGAACCTACACGCACCGCTCGCTTACTAGCTAGCTAGCTAGCTAGCTATAGCCAACTCAGTCAATCATCAATCACTTGCATAAACTTCCTCCTCCAATAACAACATTATATTGCATAACAATTGCAACAAATTAATTAATCATCCATCCACTTTTGTTATTCTTTCAAATAAACATTTCCATTACAAATATAATTCTATAATTCCTCCATTTAGTATAAACATTTACACTTGCACATATGGTGATACATTTCAATATCAACAGATGACGGAAAAACACTTCTGATCGACAT
>NW_003531342.1:0-807 GCF_000181795.1 Trichinella spiralis
CTTTCATCTGCTTTATTTCCCTTTTATGCTTTGTATTATGTGCTCATGTAAGATAAAAATGCCTGCTAGAAATACGTCATTTATGTAAAATGAGACTTGTATTTATTTCACAGACAACATTGAAGCTGTGCTGCAGTCAAGACGGCTATCATCAGTTAGATTAATACTTGCAGATTTTTATATACACTTAATTTTTTGCTTTGTGATTCAGGCCTGAATTCCAGATATATTATAATGTCGTCAGTGATTGTTCCCATTTGCACTTGTTTGCGCACAACGAGACGTCTAATGATTTTCTGCAAGCTTCACATTCCCGCGTCAGATTAACAAAAATGCCAACCTGATTATCAGATACAATTTTCCAGTAGCCGCTTCGAATGCACTTCCTTTAAACGGCTTCCTTATTTTCCACCTATTTACGCAAAAATTCTGCCTACTTTATCATACGTCCCTCATTTCCGAGTCCCAGGTGTGAATGGCTGTCACTATGACGAGTTTTATTCGTTCACTTTGCATGTCTGATTCTTATATAAATTGCACCTACACACTAAAAACCTCTTCTCTACCTTCCCCTCTTTGAACATCCATTTCAGTTGCCAACTCCATCGCCTACACGCCATCCCTACTATCTCCTCCCTCCTAGCCTCAGTCAGTCGATTTTTTATAAAATTGCTGCGGGAAATGGTGCTCTTAGCTGCTTTTCTTTGATTTCCTGATTCTTGCATAACTGACACTTTCATAAAAATCTGAATGTGCTTGAATGCTACGATCAGTAGTATGTACTGAGGTTGAGGATGACGCAAGACA
>NW_003531343.1:0-596 GCF_000181795.1 Trichinella spiralis
AATGTGAATCGTCTCGCCTAGAAGCCTTGCCGCCTCATGCACATCAAATTGCCGCCACACCTGATACTCAATATTAATGTACTGTCCTGCACAACCAACTCATGTTTGCATACTTACCGTAAGATTTACAACTCATCATTATTGATTTAATGTGTTATGCCTACTCATCTTTTTAAATAAAACTGTTTACTGTAAGTTGCTGTTTTTTGCTTGCAATTAAAACCCTCTAATTAACTACTAAATATCCCTGCTGAAATATGTAGTTACGAGTGACGTTATTATACCTAATTAGAAAATACTATGACCCACTTTTGTGTTTACATTGTATGTTAATCATTTATTAAAAAACTCTCACTGCTGAAATATGTTGTTACGAGTGACGTTATTTAACCTAATTAAAAATTAAAATACTCAGTGTTGCATTTACTTTGCTTTTTAAACTTTCTAATTAGCATATTAAAATTAATCTCATATTTAATGCATTGTTTTCCCTACATGTTACGGATTATACATTCTATTTATAGAAGATTACTTTCCTAATTATAAAAATGATTAACCTCGTGCACCTAGCCTAAGCCTAATTTGTTATTTCATTT
>NW_003531344.1:0-625 GCF_000181795.1 Trichinella spiralis
TGTGGTGGATTCCCGCCTAGGTTGGAATATGGTAAAGGAAATGGAGGACGTGTAAATAAATAATAATTATTCATATCATTCATTTTGAAAAATATTTGTTTCATAATTTGTCTTATATTTTTAGCAAATAATTCTTACACCAAAAGATGGAGCATGGAATTTGACTGAATTTAAATTTTTTGAATCTGCTTCTTGCAAATCATTTGGATTTGTATCGTTTCTACCACCACATAAAGCATCAATGTTACAGTGAGTATTGCAAAATTTCATTAATGAATCAAATTAGCTCTTTTGATTATTTGCTTGATTTTTAGGGAATTTTGTATGCAAATTGTCAGAACATGTCGTAGTACAGGAATTGAAATGCCGGACAGCCCAAAATTTTACGAACAAGCGCGAAAAAATGATACGGTAGAAATGGTATTAAAACGTATTGCAGACAAATGTGACAGAGATGGAATAAAATGTGATTTGGTATTTGTTGCGTTATTTTCATCTGAACAATATGGTAATAATTATTTTGTTCTTATATGATGAAATTTATTTTATTAATGTTGAATGTATTTTTACCTTTTTTAAGCTCAAGTGAAATCTTGTGGTGATATCACTCTTGGATTGGTCACTC
>NW_003531345.1:0-899 GCF_000181795.1 Trichinella spiralis
AAATTTTCAAGGCCCTGTATTCAAAAAAAGAAGCCAACATTAAGCTAATACACCAAAGGGAGGTGCTACACGCTCAATTGCACAAATATTTAGAAAATCATCGATAAACACCAATTATCATAACAATGATTAAATACAGAGTAAGAAATCAAATGGCACAAGTTATTCGCGTAATCACTTATAATAATGATTAGCCATGCTGGTTAGACAGTGCTTGAGTTTGTTGTGATAATTAATTGTTTGTGTATTCATTTAATCATTCAAAGTTATTGCACGTCAGCGTGAAATGCAGTATTCACAATCAGATGCTAAATGCAATACGCAACGACTTCAGGTCAAGTGTAGATAAATTCCACACATAATATCCATGTCGAGAAATATCAACCGCTTAGAACGGTAGATCACAATTTATCCCTACCAAGCTCATTGCAGTCTTCCGTTCAAGTACGCATATTTCGAATTTATGGTTTACGGTAACTGCTTTGGATTCTGTTAGATTTCACATAATCAGTTATATATATTTATTACGCTCCATTCATTATTTCACGACGAGTACTACAGCAATGATGACTTGCTGTGCACTGATAATAAACGTCAACTGTCGTTGATTCAAAAGAGGTTATACCTTTGAGAACTGTAACAGCAAAATTCCTCAAGAACAGCATCACCAATATTACAGAAATCATGGACCTGTTCATAGAACAGGATCCTGATTATATGCAAAGTTGCAAAGCAAAATGGGATGTTGTTCAAATGATATATTATAAAGAAGAAATTATAGATCAGAACAAACGTAAAAGGAGAGACTGTTAACGCTTGATAGTTTCATTATCCTGAAATCTAAGGTTGAGAAATCCTTCAAATCGAACATCGATTTTCAACAATGTGAATCCACCACA
>NW_003531346.1:0-666 GCF_000181795.1 Trichinella spiralis
GTCGAAGCTGTTGACATGGAAAAGATAAAGATCAAAGTGAATGTTCAGAGTTTGAAGTTATGACAATTGAAATAATTTTTGTTGCTGTTCTATTACACGCTAAGTACCACCCCCTGCATTATTTAAGCGTTTGATTTATCACTTTGACAGTCAATTATAATGCTATGATCATACAAATTTGAATTAAATTGAAATAATAATTTAGCAATTTTATTCTGAAAGTGCAATTTGATTTTTCAACTGTCACTTTGCAAAATTTACCTTAAGCAGGTTTAAAGATTTTTTCCAGCCGTTTCTTAAATAACAGACTAAATTCATATTTTGTCAGAAATCAATGCAAAACAGCAATTAATGAAATTTTTTTGGTTTAATAAAACAACAACACTTTTCTTTGTCACTATCCCCCCCCCCCCGTTTTAGATTTTATATATTGTAAAAAAGTTGACAATAATAAAAAATTGTTTAAATAAATAAGTATGAAACATAATTATATAATAAAGTAATAGTGAATGAATGAGCCGACGAGTACTAGTAAAATAATGATTAATGGCCGTTATATCAGAAGTCATTTCAACTGTAGTTAGAAGCCGCCCCGATAGAATTTTGACTTGAACCGAGATTGGAAAAAATTATTTTCATACCATAAATGCAACCTCCCAAGGGCAG
>NW_003531347.1:0-996 GCF_000181795.1 Trichinella spiralis
AATATCAATGGAAAAATCATAATGAATGTTGTTAGTGTAAGTGTGTTTGCTCGTTCTTCTGTCTTGACGGTCCGGAAGATGTTTTTTAAATTATTCTGAGCATACAACCTTCGCTCTACACTGGCTGAAGCGATTGGGAGAGTGGTGAAACTATGTATTAGTACAGACACTTTCCGATAATAAGCTTTTGCGCACAATGCTAAAGCCTAAATAAATAAATCTTATTACGAGTTTTGTTTGTTTGACTTTGGAAAATGTATCTGACGGATCATGCTAACCAAGCGGCGAGTTGATCCATTCCGGTCACAAGATGTATATCAAAGATATCAGCAATGACGAGAGCAACGAACGGAACAAAAAAATAAAATTTTCTTCTATCGAAGCAAATGAACAGCAAAGGAAAGAACAAAGAGACAATGAATAAGCATGCTTATCTGGTGTCATCAGCCTATGACCGGGTGGTCAGGAATTTTTACAATGCTACGGATGCTTTGTCAAATCACGTCTTTTTCTGACCCATGCCCTGAACCCCTGCTAGTGTGCAATTGCAGCGCAATATTATTTCAACTAACAATGGCAACAAAAGCATGGCGGCAAATGACAAACATATTTATCCTTTATGCCTGCCGACGAAATAATTACCAATGATAATATCATATACAGGGCTTATACGGGGTTAGAGCAAAGGCGGATAATGCACATCTGTCATAGACAAAACCTACACAGGGTTTTAATGAACTGTTTTTTCTTGCTCATACAGGGATATATAATTAGTGATGAACCGCGTTCTCTCCATTTAACCCCTTATCTGCTCTCTGTGCTTGACGTTTCTCTGATTTGTCTTATTTCATGGCTGACTATTTGCATTTGGATTTAATTATAAGAGGTAATTGCAATTTAATACATGAAGGAAGAGTTCACAATTTGAATGCCCATGATCCTGCTCTATAAACTGCGTGTCTGTCGACGGATGATTATTATTTTACTAAATATATC
>NW_003531348.1:0-1569 GCF_000181795.1 Trichinella spiralis
GAATTATACTTTCTCGTCAGGATTAAATGGAATAGAGTACGAATCATCAGTAAAAGTCATGGCATCACATTGGTTGAGTAATGAGCGTTTAACGATTGTTGATTGTTCATTTGTACAACCCATTTTTAAATGCAACTATTCTTGAAACATCATTTATCTTCATTCTAATAAGCGCAATGTGGCTTCTAATGAAACTATCAAATATGAATTATATATGTAATGAACAATATCGGTCCCAGGTAGAGTCTAAAGTTCAGCAAGCTCTGATATAACTTGCAAAGGGAAAGAAACTGACTTCTAGGACAAATATGCTGTCGTTGTTTGTATAGTGTAAACATCAGATTTGCCTCTTAATTTAAAACTGTCCAACATGCGCTTTCATCTCAAACTGATTGGATTGATCAAATTATTTTGTTACTTTTGCATTATCATGCTCTGTATTGGTTCATTAACAGTATGTATATGGGTTGATATTAAAAGTATTTTACCAATAAATTATGGTTCATATAAAATACTTGAGATTTATCGAGTAAAAAAATAAAAAATAGACTATTGAAACTTTTTCATTATAAAGCATTAAGCGTTTTCCTTAAATTACAGCTGCTGCAGTTCATTTTTGTGAAGTTATTGCTGTTTTCATTAATAAATAGTAAGCATTAGAAGAACATTTAAATTTCATATTATTAAATTAAATGACACTTACGACTGTTCTTTCGTTCCAAACTAACCGTTTGCCGCACAAAACAAATTGTCTCATAGTGAATAGCATCGTTTTATACCAGTAATTGACTCGGGAAATTCTTAAGTCGAATAATGCATTGCGGCAATTGAGAGTTGCTGCTTTGTTAGCTAGATGTAGTCTTGCATTTTTCACAATACTAGCCGTGGCTTAATTATCAAGCGTGAGTGGGCTGTGCAGCAGATGCCTTCACACTTTGTCAATAGAGCACTTCATTGGTGCAGTGCATCAAGTTAGCTAAGGTCTGAGTCATTAAATTCGAGTCCGTACTCTCTATAGGTTTTAATTTTCACTGTAAATTACAAAATGTACACTGTACACTTGCGCCTTTATTGCACTAAAATTGCATAAAATGAAGATTAATTGTTTCATTCATCACCCAAATGTAAGTTTGAATGATATAAATACATGTGCAGCAATATCCATATTTATAAGTTTGTCTTTATTGTGATAAAAATGAGATTTAATTAAAGTATGAAATGCATTGTAATTATTGCGTGTAGTGAAAACATGTAATTTTTTGACTATGCAGGCAATGTGTATCTTATGTTTGGTTCACAAAAAAACAGCTCTGCAAAGACAGAATCCCTTTCTCTGATGAAATAAATTTGCATATGAGTCATTCGTTCTAATAGAAAGCACCTTTGATGAATGAGGTAAATAGCTGCGCAATTGCTTGTGTGCATAACTGCTGCACAGTTTGTTACACATTTCTTGCAGAGTATCTATATTTCGTATTTCTGCTATAACTGTCCTACCTGATAAGATAAAAAGGTTTATACAGTTCCAGTTGACAAATCTTCATCAATTATCCCAAAAAGAAGCAATTC
>NW_003531349.1:0-1504 GCF_000181795.1 Trichinella spiralis
TTGAATTCAGGGGCAAGTGAGAGAGCAACCTAGTCAGCTGTGCATGCGGATCAAGGACAAAATAAATGTTCAGTGCTAGTAATCGTCCTTTTTACAACAACCGGGCTAACGAATGAGGGTAATATATTTGGTCAGCGAACAGCGTTCAGTATCTTTTCCGTCTATCTCTTTCCCAATTCGGTGGGCATTTTTTGATAGGCAGAAAAGATGCATACTTATATCTTCGAATATCTCTCATTAGTAGTCAGTCACAGTCTGCGTATTGTATAGACCAAGATGTTTTCGACTAGGATAATAAGTTTGGTCATAAGACGGAGGAGTAATCCATACTGAAGTCGCAGTAAGCGTAGTGGAATGTGAAGCAAAGCGAAAAGAAGCCCTGCAGCAAAATACAAGCAAATCATTGTATCAAATAGTGCAAGCGCCGTTTTGGACCAAATTTGTATTTTTACAAGGCTTTCCCTATAATCGGACAAGTAAGATACCTGGCCTGAAAAAACTGAATAGTAAAATGAAAGAAACAATTTCACACAAAAGCAAAATACCTTTTCCGGTACGGTAGAAACAAGTGAAATGGCTAGCCCCATTCTATAAAATAATATTAAACTTCACCTGCAAAAAAATAAACAAATTTCAACCCTTTCAGCACGGCCAATTCGTCCAATACGATGCAAATAATTCGCTTTATCATCAGGTAATGTATAATTGATTACTAAATTAATGAAATGAAAAGTAAATCAAAGAAATAATTTTCAATCTGAATCGCCTTACCAAACGGTATGCCACGTATGTCAATGCCTCTTGCAGCTACATCAGTACAGATAAGAAACTGAACTTTATTATCCTTTGAAATAAGAAAACATACTTTTTTCTCTTTCCAGAAAATTAAAATAATAACTACCTTAAACAGCTGCAAATTATTTTTCCGTTCCGCGGGACTTCGATCCTATGCAAACAGACACAAGAATATTTTCCTAAATTAAAAAATAGTTAAAAGATCACTTAATACAAATTAATACAAAAAATTCTAACCAACAGACGTTAGCCATTTTTCCAAATTATCTCAATCCAATTTGGTCCGACAAAAAATAAAGCACTGACTTTATGTCCTTCTTTTTTGATTGGCTCCAGAATGTATATAGCCGTTCGAAAGTTTTCCCACCTTCGGAAAATCGTTTTCCAAACAAACCGTATATTTTTTTTGATAAAAATAAATTTAAACTTGGGAAAAAATAAATGGAAAAAAAACCAGGGGCTTTTTCCTTTCTAGGGACGCCACGTCCTTCATTAAGAAGAAAATTAATCTGTCTAAAAAATTCAATCCATCAATCCACTGGATAAATTTAAATCCTAATTGGGAATTAAATGCCATATTGCCAATGAACCCTAAAAATGGAGAAAACCTTTTAATAACGAGGCTTTTAGAAGGAAATCCCCTTTGAGAATCCCGTCCCCGGGGAATAAAACCCCATGGGGTAGCCCCTCCCCCAATAAATAAAAAAAC
>NW_003531350.1:0-780 GCF_000181795.1 Trichinella spiralis
GCGCTCCGCCCCCCCCCCCCGCCCGGGGGGGGGGGGTAAAGAAGAGAGAAAAAAAAAAAAAAATCTCCCCCCCCCCCCCTCCCTCTAGTGTTAGTTTTTGTTGTTGTGTTTTTTCCCCTCTCCCCCCCGCCCTCCGGTTTTTTTTTTTTTTTGTTGGGGGGGGGGGGGGGAGGAGAAAAAAAAAAATTTTTTTTTTTTTTTTGGGGGGGGGGCCCCCCCCAAAAAGAAAAAAAAAAAAAAAAACCCCCGGCCCCCCGGTTTTTTTTTTTTTTTCTCCCAGTTATGGGTGAAAAAAAAAAAAAAAAAAAAATTATGGGGGGGGGGTTTTTTTTTTTTTTTTTTTAAAAAAAAAAAAAAAAAAATTTTTTTTTTTTTTTTGGGGGGGGGGGCCCCCCCCAAAAAAAATACCCCTTTTTTTTTTTTTTTGGGGGGGAGAAAAAAAACCTTTTTTTTTGGGGGGGGGGGGTTTTTTGGGGGGGGGGGGGGTTTTTTTTAAGGGGGGGGGCCCCTTTTTTTTTTGGGGGGGGGGGGGGAAAAAAAAATTTGGGGGGGGAAAAATTTTTTTAAAAAAAAATCCCCCCGTTTTCCCCCAAAATTTGGAAAAAAAGGGGAAATTTTTTTTTTTTTTTCCCCGGGGTTTTATTTGGGGGGGGTTTTTTTTTAAAACCCCCCCCGGGTTGGAAAAAAAAATAAGGGGGTTTAAAAAAAAAAAAAAAATTTTTTTTTTCCCCCCTAAAATTTTTAAAAAAAAAGGGGGTTTTTTTTTTTGGGTTTTGTTTT
>NW_003531351.1:0-1112 GCF_000181795.1 Trichinella spiralis
CTCATACTCGCATGGCAGTAGCCACGGAGAATTGCCTGCCGAACCGTCACCACTGGCCATGAAGCGGGTGAATGAAAACACTTTCGATCCTGCTGTTTACGAAAAAAGATAAAAAAGGCACGATAGAAATGTTTTACTTTTAATTTTTCTCTTTATACATGGTGTTAATTTAAATAATTTTTCCAATAGGCCTTCAGCGAGCGTCCGATGTGGCTAAAGTATTCATTGATTGTCAAGCTGAAATTGGATGAACGTGACGTGAAGTATTTATTACTTTATTTATTTCCATCTTGTATATTTTAATTCGAACAGTTTTAGACGTTTGCTGCCTTTTTTTGCATTTCACATTATTAGCGGTTTTTTGGGGGGGGAAATTGGTGCAGATATTTTTTTTTTTCCCCCCCCCAAGATACCAACTCGTGGAAATTTCAAACTATGCATTTTCCATTTTTTCGATTTGGTTTCTCTTTTTCCATCTTTATCTGCTTTTTGCTTTTTATTAATTTTATTATTGTGGATTTTATTGGTTCCAGGTGGTGAATCAGTTTTTGTCTGAAGCGTTTATCAGGTGGCAAATCAAAGTATCATCTATTGCAACAATATCGTCTTAATAGTGCGATAAACTGTTAACTACGGTACCATTTATTGTATTTTTTCTGCAAAAATAAGTGCATAAATATAGTAACAAAACATTTTGCTTTTTGAAATTCATATTAAACATTGAAACAAATAAAAAAACCTTTTTTATATGTAAAATGTAATGCATTTAGATATATATATATATATGTATTTATTTATTGAATGCTATATACAACCTTCTACTGCGGAGTTTAATAACTTGATTTGAAGACCATGACGGACGTTGACCGCCAACAATTTACTTGTCTTATCGCATGTGTGAAAAATATTTACCCCGCACAGAGAAAAATTTAATTTCCAAATCACAAATAAACAAAAATCTTAAGCAAGCGCTTCCCCCTAATGGACAGTATCACTGCAGCCCCTATTAGTTAAAGTTCCACGAATTATCACCGCACCATATCAGTTGGAAACCCTGATACGCCTAATTACACCAGCGTGAGAAACGATTATTAAAACCCATCAATTAATTT
>NW_003531352.1:0-886 GCF_000181795.1 Trichinella spiralis
TCAATAAACAGAAAATTATATAAGGAACATTGTTACCGCATTTGCAAAGCACAAAGTGTAGGTAGCGGAAAGGCAACGGGCTGTTTTTACCCATCACAGTTTGCATAAAGTTACTCTTCTGGCCCTAGAAATGACGTTGGCTTTGGAAAACGCATAATACCATCGTAATGAGCCCAACACCAAAAGGATTATATTAATTGCTGAACAACAACAAAATCCGGAATGCGTTACAGATCAAAGCCACTATCTATCACAAATAATATTATGGCGTAAATTAAAGAAGTATAGAATAGTGTCTTACGTAAATGAGGCTGTACTAGCATGATGATAATATTTTGCAGATTAATTGCTGAACAAGCACTACTTCTTTCTCTATTCCAAACTACACTATACGCTGTTAGAAGTATCGTGAAGTAGAGTTCGTCCACTTGCATTCTTGTATGAACAACCACCAACCGATCAAGTGAAAACTTCCTCTTACTACTCATATTGCATTATGCAGAAAAAAAGGTAAAATGCGAAAAAAAGCGCGCTGCCAGGGTTCACTAATTATTCAGCAAATTTCTCATGGATTCTTTAGTACATCCAAATTGCATCATATTGTTCAACCTCCATTGTTGATTAACATGCTGTCTGATGTGAATCGTATATGAATAGAACAGAGGCTCAGGAATGAAATATCACTGACTATCTAACTGAATATGGTATTGAGGAAAAGAGCTCAACCCGCTTCCTGACTGCTGCTCTAAGCATGTATTAACTAAATAACCACGATGACGACATTCTTAAAATTGGATCAAGATCAAGTCCAAGAAATTAGAATAGTTAGCGTAGCCCAGTTGAAATCACCGCACGTATAGTGGTGATGGCGGAATGACATCAATAC
>NW_003531353.1:0-864 GCF_000181795.1 Trichinella spiralis
TACTTGTTGTCCAGCAACTGAAGGGATCGGACGAGAACGCATTGATGGCATCCCGCTCACTCCCGAGAACTACCCTCAGTCCGTGGACATTTTGAAAGAAGCGTTTCGGTCGACCGAGACAAGTGA
Source organism: Trichinella spiralis (assembly GCF_000181795.1). Lineage (NCBI taxonomy): Eukaryota > Metazoa > Nematoda > Enoplea > Trichinellida > Trichinellidae > Trichinella > Trichinella spiralis. The sequence goes on from NW_003531353.1 coordinate 127, forward strand.
TACGCGAGCATTTGGCTGCCCTATGGAGGGAGCCAGCGTGCCGCGAGATGTCGGCGCGGGGCATCCAGTCCCTGGTGGACGAAGTGACTAAACATCTGCGTTGTCTCACTGCTCTGGATAGAGATCCATTCGCCGGCCGTCTCCCCGCAAGCGAGGTCCTGATGCCGATGTTGCTGGACAAATTTCCCCCGGCGTTGATAAGGGCCTGGGACACCAACATCGGACCGGATGCAGCCGAAGAAGAGGACAACCTGCAGAAGCTTTTGGAATTCGCTCAGTGGCAGGCGAATCTGCTCGCCAAGTCGAATGGAGAAGAAGCGAAACCACCTGCAGTGAAGTCGGAACAACGGACGCCCTCGTCGAAACCGTCGCGTCCTGAACAGAGATATGGGGATCGCATCAGATCAACTGCGGCGGCGTTGGCAGTGGTCGCCGCCAAGGGCTGCCCGTTCTGTGGTGGGGAGCATAAGGCGGAAGAGTGTGAGAAGTTCCTGAAGGCGGACCTGTCCAGGAGGAAAGACATGGCGCGAACCAAGGAAGTCTGCTTTCGATGTCTGGAGACCGGGCATATGGCGAAAGGATGCCGAGGAGGTCGACCCTGTGGCGTGGACGGATGTCGCCAGGCGCATCATCGGCTCCTTCATCCGCTCTCGACGAGGGAATCGACAGGATCTTCAGAGTCTGACCGCACCCACCAGGGTCTTTTGGTCGTGCGAAGCACCTCCGGGAAAGGACTCC
>NW_003531354.1:0-1010 GCF_000181795.1 Trichinella spiralis
ATGCGATTCACCACTCTCTGGTCGCCAGCATGTTTCAACTTTTGACCGCGTTCTGCAGTCAGTTTAAGCAACTTTTCCCATTCTTCATTCAAATTTTCCAAAAGTTTGTTCACTTCACTGCCGTTGATGGTTCTTTCGACCAGTTGCATACCTTTCTGTAACAAAAAAAAGAAAGTTACCACAAACAATCCCAATACCACAAATACAAGAAATGATAAAAATGTATACTTTGTTAATTCTGGTCAAACGATCCTGGTTGGCGTGCAGTTCAGCTTCAAAAGCTTCGTGCTTTTTAATACGCTTTTGCAAGTTCAAACCAGAATGATAAGAATCGCTGGAAACAATGCGCATTTTTTCGCCAATCCATTGCATTAACTGAATTTAAAAAGAGGAAAGTTTCAGTCTATTGTTGAAATTAAACGCGCACATTCATCATATATATATATATATATATATATATATATATATATATATATATATATATACCTCTTCGACCTCTCGCCTGAACAAATGAAACACCAGCGACAGCTCCAGTTCAGCATGACGATGCGCTGCCAACTGTTTAATCTTATCTCGATAGCCTACCACTTCTGACACACGTTCTCTAATTCTGTGAAAAATACCAAATTTGCTATTTCAAAAAAAAGGACCACAAAAATAATAAAGCAGAAATTTATTTCTTACAAATTCTCGTTCAACGGACGTTTTTCCAAATACAACTCTGAATTAGTAAGGAATTCTTCCAGTCGGTGATTCTGAGCTTGCAACTTGGTGTCTAGCTCTTTTGACTGCTTCAGCAAATCATCAGTAGCGTCAACCGAATTCTGAATAAAAACAAATAAAATTTTACTTAAAAATACACTAGAATGCATACATACAATGACGTCGAAAACTTACTCCGACGTCGTGCAATTTTAGCACGCTTCCAGACCTTAGTTGCTGAATCAATCACGTCCGCTCACGGACCATATCAGATATTGCAGCATATCGTCGAATGTTTCCTTATTTTT
>NW_003531355.1:0-939 GCF_000181795.1 Trichinella spiralis
GCTGGCGAGGCTTTGCATTCACCAAACAAAAAAATATGAGAAGCTAGGAATTGTCGGTTTTTGAACCCCCAATTAAAACGTTATCAACGGGCCGGGATAAATTTTGTTGGCAAATGATTTTGCCAAGCCCTACGGAAGAGGCAGGGCCAGTTTTTTTTTCCAAAAACCTTTTTTAAAAAAAAATAAATTTTTTACTTTGGTTTCAAATTAATGGATACAACACAATTTTCACCTGCATAAAATTGACCTTTGGGGATACTCCCATCTCGGATAAACCAATAATATTTTTTGGGAGGCCGGTACCCATTAACATCAAAGATATTTCCAGTAAAACGTTCTGAAAATTGTTTCGATAAATTCCAGTGATCAGTTCTTGATTCGCTGGTTGTAGTTTCACCGAAGCATGAAAATTTCGTCACTTTTGTATCCACATTTCCAACAACCTTCAAATCAAAAACATTCCTTCAATAATTTGGAAGTACAATAACATGAATAATACCCACCGAAGCTATTGATGGTAAATGCGTTTCTACAGCTGATGGATGAACCACATCCACACCAATTACCAATGCATTATTCTTATACAAATAATTATCCAAACTAAACAAAAAACTTCCATTCAAGAATTTTTCATACGCATTCATAAATTCAATATCATACATTTCATCTTCCAGTAATTTTGTATTGATGCCACCAATTTTCATATTTATTTTCATCGCAATATTTAACATCGTCGAATAACTCTTCTTTATTGCTACATCACTTATTGTTTTCGGTAATACACACTGAGTGACCAATCCAAAAGTGATATCACCACAAGATTTCACTTGAGCTTAAAAAAGGTAAAAATACATTCAGCATTAATAAAATAAATTTCATCATATAACAACAAAACAATCATTACCATATTGTTCAGATGAAAATAACGAATCCACCACA
>NW_003531356.1:0-1207 GCF_000181795.1 Trichinella spiralis
TCACCATTGCAATTTTTGGAAGACATTGGTAAACAATAGCTCGTTATTTATTTATTTACTTGTTTATTTATTTTTCATTTATTTCAGATAAACTGAAAGCTGATGATTTGATACGTGCGGTGGATCGAATGTTGAATAGCAGGGTGTCGTTGGTCGGTTATGGAACTTTGAAGCAGATGCAACCTTACGATTTGATTGATCGAGCAATTGTGAATCGAGATTTGAAACTGTTGAAGACACCAAAATTGTATTTTACGTAAAAATCGTTTATTTTTTTTAATTTTTTAATTTTTAATATTGTAACATGAACATGTAGAAAAGTGATGACGACAATGCTTAGTCATTAAAATTTCGAATAATTTCATAAACATGTAAAACTGAAACTTCAAACCAAATGGGCAACAATCACTCAAGGAGAGGATTCGGCAGTGCTGAAAGCTTCTTTCACTTGATCGCTTATGCTACTAGGCGCTTGACGCTTTTTCAACTGAGTTTTCTTAATTGTATTTCCACAAACATTTTAGCACTTAAATGATCTTCCTGACGCTTGTAAGGTGCCACTGTCTGTACCACTTTCTGGTCTACCTGAAGCAACATATGTGACAGTTGTTTCTGAAGATGATCCGTTTAAGGCGAAAATATCGAAATTGAACAGTGGCTTGAGAATAGCTTCGGAAAAAAAATACGGAGAATTTTGCACTATTGGTGGTAGTTAATTTATTTTATATTAACAGGCTTTCAGTGTAAACTCTTTAATTGAAACTCAAGTATTATCATTTTATTGAATCACTTAATGATGTTACAGTATGTAATAATTTCACTGTCAAATGCAAAAAGTTTTTTTTCTTATAGCCGTAGTGGATGCTGGCAGTAGATATGAAGCTTTGTTTCCAAGTGGTACGAGTCACTTTTTGGAAAAGCTTGCATTTACAGTATAATTATTTATTTATTTAATATTTTGACACTGTGCACACTTCTTGATGCACTTTTTGCAGTCGTGTGAAAAACTTCAAACTTCAGAAGAAATTGTGAAAACATTGGAAATACAACGTATCCATGCATACTGTAGACAATAAAAGTAGTTTTTTCCAAATGGAAAAAATTCAACTTTGATCAAAAATGGAATATTTCGAACAAGAAATCCCAATGCGGCTGATAAAAGTCAACAAAATTAAAAGACAAATTCCGCAAAAACAATTTGTTTTCA
>NW_003531357.1:0-583 GCF_000181795.1 Trichinella spiralis
CATCGCATATGTTCGTTATGGGCGAATTTTAAAACAAAAGGGAAAGTCAGCAAGTGATAAATTGTCTACAGCTGCAGTTCTGAGTTAAAATTAAGACTGGCAAATTACTAAATTTTGTTAGCATCGAAATACTTTTTCTGATTTTCCTGCCTGTTCTCTGAAAATTTTTCTGGTTTGCAAACGAATTTTATCTTTAATCTTTCCAATGTTTCTTTTGCTCCTGTTCACCAGATTTATTGTTTTCCTTCGTATATTTTATTTAAATAAGAAATAAAAAATCTGCAATATTATTTACAAATCAAAAAACAAATTTAGTTTTATATATTTGGTGTAAATTGTAAAATTTCTATTTCAACATCTGAACAAAACCGACTAGTGCGTTGGTAAACACTTAAATTGCAATCTGTTTTCATTTCCATTTGCAACCTTTTAATGTATATTTCAATGATAAACGAAATCTTTAAACATTACGTATCAAAAGCAGCTATTATGATGGAGCTGATCTGTTTGATGCTGCATTTCACATTACATTTTGAACTTGGATATAAAACGACCATGGGAAATTGGCAATAATTCTCCATAC
>NW_003531358.1:0-1239 GCF_000181795.1 Trichinella spiralis
GAAATAAATTTATTCCATATTATTATTAATATTACTGGGCCTATCTTTCAATTCATAATTGTAATTACCTGAATTATAAGTTTACACAAAGAATCATTTAAGGGAAATTACTTATAAATAAATAAAAAATAATATTATAAAAACAATTCTAATAGCAATCTTTTTATTAGAAGAATTATGCGCCATTGCTTATGAAGAATCATAAAAGTCAAGCTGAACAATACTTTATTAAAAATTAAGTTCAATAATACAGTATGCTTTGATCGAAGTTAATTTTAAAATGATGCACATAATGAAAGTTAATCGATGAGCTAATAAGCAATTGTTAGTTCAAAGTGAGTAACATGGATTAAATGCAAACATTTTTTTAAGGTTCCTCGCATTCCTCAGACAGCGACGGGTCAGACATAATCTGCAGAAATTCCGTCAACAATGCATTAAAACAAGGCGTTCCCCGCGTGGACCATAGCAAAAGGAAAGCGGGACAAATATGGGATATTTGACGATCACAATCTATTTCGTCACCTAACACTCCATTTTGAGATGCATCCATATTTTCATCCGTCTGTTCATTGGTGGTTTCAGGCGCTGTATCATGCATCACTTGTGCTTCGTTACGGCTACTGGACTGTCCATTTCCATCTGGCGACCCTTCAAATACGCCTTCGTTCACCTTATCCGCATTGATGTTTCTAACAGATTCTCCAGCTTTTTTCTCTTCATCAAGCATGGAACGTTGTCGACTTTCACTAACCGTCAGTTCACTTTTATTTTCAATCACGCTGTTAGAATTGTTCTCAGCATCCGTTTCCATGGCTTGTTCATCCTGGCCAGTCTCTTCAATATCCTCATCATTCGGCTTAACCTGTTTCTCATAATCTTTCAGTTGGTCATCATCCAACTTCAGCATTTCCAAACCAACCTCGCGAAACTGAATTAAAAACAAACAAATTATTAAAATTATTTTCAAATTACATGTCAATATTTGAAAATTTTACCGTTTCTTGGTGGTTTTCAGTCCTTTCCATTTTCTCGTCGTTGGCTACAGATTACGGAGATTGAGTGCTTTACTATGCGCTCAAAGTGACGACACGCCTTAAACTGAAATTCGAATTTTCAACGATGCCCTTATGTCTGTTGCATTTATAGAAATATTACTAATGAAGAACATTCATACTGCTATTGATATGAGCGAAGAAGCATTCTTGATTATCAATAATGAAAACTACTTGCCTATTA
>NW_003531358.1:1249-7853 GCF_000181795.1 Trichinella spiralis
TGCGTTTCCACATTTTCTTTGCCCCATTCTTTAAACCTGCAATAATGATACTGAATCAAAATTGTCCTCTCCTTATCACAAAGTAGAATTACAACAAATATAATATTTAATAGCGCAAATTTAGTGCTATTTTAATTAAAAAATAATTGTTTACATAATGAGTATACAAAGCTTTAAAAAAATAAAAAGCAGAAAAATGGAATACTTGTCAGTAATTCTGAAACCGACTTCAGCAGCTACTTAACGCTATAATGAACTCAGAGAACGTTCAACGATGCTACCAATGGCCACGTAAATTAAACAAACAAACGCACCCTTACTGATGATAAGGCGCGTTATAGCGATAGTTATTTGCATAATGCAGCGTTAGAAACCGGTTTTTAGTGCGTTAGAACTTTTGGCTGAAGATAAATTCTTGCCTTAGCCGCAATGGAATATAAACAGAAGAAATGTACCGTTAAATTCTACCAATAAGAAAAGGAGTATTTGAAAATTCAAAAATGACCTTGACATTTAAACTTCAGTCAAAATATAAACTATCTGACAAAAAACGCCAAAACAAAACAAAGTTGACTTAGACAAAACACACCTACGTATTTCTGAAAAATTTTCTTAAGTTAGAAAACAAAGTTGCTGAAATGAAGCTAATTTTAAGTGAACAATTTGCGGGCAAAAGCTTGCTTGTGGTCAATTAAAAGTGCATGTTAGCTACTGCAAAGGTGATTTTCGCAAGATCGTATTTTAATAATAAATAAACAATGCGTACAGGGTGTTTTTAATCAATTTCGATTCTCTATTGTATTGTTAAGTGATTATGACTTAAAAATGAAAAAACTGCCACTTACTGCTAAATGCGCCATTTTCTCATCGTTAATGTTCATTGTCTTTGAATGTTGATTAAAAAATTATTTTTCAGAAATTATTCCAAAAAATAGTTATGAATAAAAAGCAAAAATAGTGTTTGGCTTCAATGTTTTTCTTCAGTCAATTTTCCCATCAAAACGCTGAGCTACCATCCACGAACGGCCTCAAACTGAAATGATTTCTATTATGTCAATAAAGCAAGCGACCTCGCATGCAAATTTTCATTTTATTCATTTTTGCTGATAAATATGGCTACTGTACATTTTTCATTGCTCCTTATTTACTTAATCCACTCCGTTTGAAAAGAAAATTTAATTGTAGCTTTGCCTAACATATTAACACTTCTCATTACACAATGACCCTGTCCATTGTATATGTTTGGTGGACGTTGCTCCAAATTAAGTCGTATGTGTGGTGATGCAAGTATCAGAATTCACTTTTTACGCAGTGAAGCCTCGCTATAGGCGCCTAACATTCTTCACTTTAGAAATTATATTCCAAAAATGATAACAGTTTATAAAAATAATAAACATTATTTATGCTAAGCAATTTATTGTTATAAAACCTTAACTTGCATAATTTCTAAAAGACGACAAGACCGTGGAACGCAATGGCCAAGCATGCCCTCATTGAAACCAAAATCTTCCATTGATTCAACAAAAAAACAAATAAAAAACAACATTTGAAATACAAAAAATGAAAAAATTATGGAAAACCAACAAATAAATAGAAAACAAAGAGAAAGGCATCCTAACAATGAGCTCTATTGCTGTCTATCAATATTGAAAAATAATTTTCAATTATCTTCTTTGAATAGTCCAAAAGTTTTATAAATTTTGGATTTTTAAAGTAATAATATCAAAAATAATTTTTTCTTTTTTTTGCCACGTGAGCTTTCAGGTTCAGTGCAAAGCTAAAATAACACGTAATCAGTAATAGTATGGTAACGGAATGGTAAAAAGAATACAATTTTTGAGTACATAAATATTCATTCTGAAAGCAATGTTTACCTATTAAATATACATTTAAAAAGGCAAATTTAGACAGAACCTCATCTAGTAATCATGCCAGTGGTTGATAACGAAAATACCGATAATACTGTTTTTTATTAGTCATTACAGACATGGCGACGCATTCAACAAAAATGAAAAACTTATAGCACGCTTTTCATGCTGAAACAGCGGATGACGATGGTGAACATTTCAGCTTTGGAATTTGATCGAGTTGTCGTATTTTTATGATAATGGGGCTATAAAAGACGATGATGGACATGATGAACAGTAGCTTACAAGAAGTTCAATCCGATCTATGTAATTTTTCACATATAAAGAAAGCTACTAGTATAATGACAAACGAATTTGTTTTTCTTTTTTCTTAACTTTTTACATATAAAAAGGGATTACATTAAATTCAAATTCAGTTTTAAATGATTTGTTACTTTCAGCAGTGCATTTCTCACAGTAGAAAATGAAATAAATTTATTCCATATTATTATTAATATTACTGGGCCTATCTTTCAATTCATAATTGTAATTACCTGAATTATAAGTTTACACAAAGAATCATTTAAGGGAAATTACTTATAAATAAATAAAAAATAATATTATAAAAACAATTCTAATAGCAATCTTTTTATTAGAAGAATTATGCGCCATTGCTTATGAAGAATCATAAAAGTCAAGCTGAACAATACTTTATTAAAAATTAAGTTCAATAATACAGTATGCTTTGATCGAAGTTAATTTTAAAATGATGCACATAATGAAAGTTAATCGATGAGCTAATAAGCAATTGTTAGTTCAAAGTGAGTAACATGGATTAAATACACACATTTTTTAAGGTTCCTCGCATTCCTCAGACAGCGACGGGTCAGACATAATCTGCAGAAATTCCGTCAACAATGCATTAAAACAAGGCGTTCCCCGCGTGGACCATAGCAAAAGGAAAGCGGGACAAATATGGGATATTTGACGATCACAATCTATTTCGTCACCTAACACTCCATTTTGAGATGCATCCATATTTTCATCCGTCTGTTCATTGGTGGTTTCAGGCGCTGTATCATGCATCACTTGTGCTTCGTTACGGCTACTGGACTGTCCATTTCCATCTGGCGACCCTTCAAATACGCCTTCGTTCACCTTATCCGCATTGATGTTTCTAACAGATTCTCCAGCTTTTTTCTCTTCATCAAGCATGGAACGTTGTCGACTTTCACTAACCGTCAGTTCACTTTTATTTTCAATCACGCTGTTAGAATTGTTCTCAGCATCCGTTTCCATGGCTTGTTCATCCTGGCCAGTCTCTTCAATATCCTCATCATTCGGCTTAACCTGTTTCTCATAATCTTTCAGTTGGTCATCATCCAACTTCAGCATTTCCAAACCAACCTCGCGAAACTGAATTAAAAACAAACAAATTATTAAAATTATTTTCAAATTACATGTCAATATTTGAAAATTTTACCGTTTCTTGGTGGTTTTCAGTCCTTTCCATTTTCTCGTCGTTGGCTACAGATTACGGAGATTGAGTGCTTTACTATGCGCTCAGAGTGACGACACGCCTTAAACTGAAGTTCGAATTTTCAACGTTGCCTTTATGTCTGTTGCATTTTAAAGTAAACATTATTAGTGTAGAACTTTAAACTGCAATTGATATGCGGCGAAGCACCATTCCTGATTATCAATAATGAAAACTAATTGCATATTATTTTTATTGAACAGTCCAAAATTTTGTTAAATTTTCAATTATTAATGTAGTAATATTTACAAAATACTCTTAACAATGATATATTCCATTTTGCATTGCCAAGTGAATATGAAGTTCAGGTTCAGTGCAAAGCTGAAATAACACGTAATAAATAATGGTATGGTAACTAAATGGTGAAAAAAAGCAATAAGCACTAACAGAATTTGCATTTGTTGTTTATTCTAACGTATAAAAAAGGCCAACTAGTGTAATTCTCTTTGCCAGCAGGTCACTCATTTTTGGATCGAACGGAGCTACTGCTGAACGTTAGCAGATCACACAGCGGCGGTTCACTTCCTTGGTCCTTGACACCACTTGCGCCACAACTGATCTAGAATTGCTGTTTCGCCGCAACTGAAGCATGCTTCACGCAGGCGTGCATTTGGTGATGAAGGATCTAATATGACGTTTACGTGCCGTCGCAACAGTCAGGCGAAAGCAGTATTGGTTGGTTGGTTTCTTTCGGCAGGTTTGATCGTTGGAGGCGACCAGTGAATCTCATCATGCCGTCTTCGTCGAGGAACGGGATGAACTGCCAGACCACTCTCATCATAAGACTTCCTTGGTCTCCCTTGCCACATGCTTTATCCACTTTTTCTCTGCCGCATTCACTTCCACATCTGTCAGTTCAAGTGCTGTTTTCCGCAGCTCAGGTGGTGCCTGCGCGTTGTGGATAAAAATGGGCAAAATATGATGAGTCGCAGAAGTTTCTCAAAGTTGCTGTAACGTGTTGGGTCGATGACGTCCTCCATGTTCCGCCTCAACGACGTGATTATAGACAGCAGTGATGTTCATCTGAGGCTTTCGGTCTCTGCTTGGCCCAGAATGCCATTGAGGTCCAGCTCTGGCCACCACACGATGTACGCAAGAAGCGTGTGCAACGGGTAGCCCCTGCTGACCAAGTCTGGTGGATTGTCTTTCATAGTACAGCGTCTCCAACAGTTGGGGGAGATCATGAATCTCCTTTACTCTGTTGGCTACGAACAGCTTCCACCGTCGTTCGTCGTTAGCCATTGTTGATTGGAAACGCGCTTTCAAAGCATCGGTCACTGTGTGTAATGCTCATCGCCAGTTCCCTTTTCGCATAGATGATCAACCGTGAGCGCACCAGAGCCGCCATGAGGAGTTCCAGCCGTGGTAAGCTCAGACCTTTTATCAGAGCCAGCCTTGATTCAGCCGCGATGAAACAAACCTCAGTTCGATCATCCTTGAGAACCAGACGGAGGTAGACCATCCATTCTTATTCCTTCTCAGATGCCTCCGCGAAGACGTACACGTCAATCATGTCATTGTCCTCCATGTGAACCTGAATACAGGCCCGATGAAAAGTGATCCATAGTAAATCTTCCAAATCTTCTATCGAAACCAGCCACTGTCCAAGTGGTCGACGGCGTCTCATCAAATTTCTTAGTCAATGTACGTCGACGGCACAACACTTTCTGGTAAGTGAAGGTGAGAGTGTCGACTCTCGTTGCCACAGGATGTTCCAAACTCTTCCTGATTCATTGGAACCTCGATCCACTGTTCGCTCATCCGGAAGACCTACTGCAATCTATCTGATGCTTCCTGTTTCGATGCAATTACCCTGCTTCGAGTCACGGACCACAAGGTTGCGAACGCAATGATGAGAAAATTCTTCTTCAATTTTAGTAGACGGTATTTTCGATTCCCTCAAACGCCATTCTAACTGCTCATACGCGATTGCCTTCCTTGACCAATCGAACGTGAACCATCAAAACAGTCGATTATTCGTCGACATCGATTATTTAATTGGTGGTACACACAGGTGGCTTTGATTTCGGCAGAAGCCTGTACATAGTTTCTCTGCTTCTGTCCTGCTTCGACCCAGCACGCCTGCCAACGCCACTTTTTCAATTGACCGGACCAATCGTTCCCAGTAGCTCCCGCACCAAGGAGCTCAGTCATTGATGAATTCCCACTCTATTACTTTATGTGTCAAGAAGCACGTTCTCACACTTTTGATTGAGGAATTGGAGTCAGCAACTTGTTGGCTTGATGGAACGTCCGGGATTTTGATGGCGCAGGTTCAGCACTCAGGTGGATACTCAGAAAATGTATCATGCTGGATACGTATCAATTTCCAATCATATTGAGATCAAAACCGTAGCTTTGTTGGTGCGTGCCAGCGCGTTGTGGATAAAATATGGGTAAAATGTGTTGACCCGCAGAAGTTTCTCAAACTTGCTGAAACGTGTTGGGTCGATGACGTCCTCCATGTTCCGCCTCAACGACGTGATTATAGACAGCAGTGATGTTCATCTGAGGCTTTCAGTCTCTGCTTGGCCCAGAATGCCATTGAGGTCCAGCTCTGGCCACCACACGATGTACGCAAGAAGCGTGTGCAACGGGTAGCCCCTGCTGACCAAGTCTGGTGGATTGTCTTTCATAGTACAGCGTCTCCAACAGTTGGGGGAGATCATGAATCTCCTTTACTCTGTTGGCTACGAACAGCTTCCACCGTCGTTCGTCGTTAGCCATTGTTGATTGGAAGCGCGCTTTCAAAGCATCGGTCACTGTGTGGAATGCTCATCGCCAGTTCCCTTTTCGCATAGATGATCAACCGTGAGCGCACCAGAGCCGCCATGAGTTCCAGCCGTGGTAAGCTCAGACCTTTTATCAGAGCCAGCCTTGATTCAGCCGCGATGAAACAAACCTCAGTTCGATCATCCTTGAGAACCAGACGGAGGTAGACCATCCATTCTTATTCCTTCTCAGATGCCTCCGCGAAGACGTACACGTCAATCATGTCATTGTCCTCCATGTGAACCTGAATACAGGCCTAATCCAAAGTGATCCATAGTAAATCTTCCAAATCTTCTATCGAAACCAGCCACTGTCCAAGTGGTCGACGGCGTATCATCAAATTTCTTAGTCAATGTACGTCGACGGCACAACACGTTCTGGTAAGTGAAAGGTGAGAGTGTCGACTCTCGTTGCCACAGGATGTTCCAAACTCTTCCTGATTCATTGG
>NW_003531358.1:7863-8904 GCF_000181795.1 Trichinella spiralis
TTAGCAGATCACACAGGGCGGGTTCACTTCCTTGTTCTTGACACCACTTGCGGCACAACTGATCTAGAAATGCTGTTTCGGCGCAACGAAAGCATGCTTCACGCAGGCGTGCATTTGGGTGATGAAGGATTTAATATGACGTTTACGTGCCGTCGCAACCAGTCAGGCGAAAGCAGTATTGGTTGGTTTGGTTTCTTTCGGCAGGTTTGATCGTTGGAGGCGACCAGTGAATCTCATCATGCCGTCTTCGTCGAGGAACGGGATGAACTGCCAGACCACTCTCATCATAAGACTTCCTTGGTCTCCCTTGCCACATGCTTTATCCACTTTTTCTCTGCCGCATTCACTTCCACATCTGTCAGTTCAAGTGCTGTTTTCCGCAGCTCAGGTGGTGCCTGCGCGTTGTGGATAAAAATGGGCAAAATATGATGAGTCGCAGAAGTTTCTCAAAGTTGCTGTAACGTGTTGGGTCGATGACGTCCTCCATGTTCCGCCTCAACGACGTGATTATAGACAGCAGTGATGTTCATCTGAGGCTTTCGGTCTCTGCTTGGCCCAGAATGCCATTGAGGTCCAGCTCTGGCCACCACACGATGTACGCAAGAAGCGTGTGCAACGGGTAGCCCCTGCTGACCAAGTCTGGTGGATTGTCTTTCATAGTACAGCGTCTCCAACAGTTGGGGGAGATCATGAATCTCCTTTACTCTGTTGGCTACGAACAGCTTCCACCGTCGTTCGTCGTTAGCCATTGTTGATTGGAAACGCGCTTTCAAAGCATCGGTCACTGTGTGTAATGCTCATCGCCAGTTCCCTTTTCGCATAGATGATCAACCGTGAGCGCACCAGAGCCGCCATGAGGAGTTCCAGCCGTGGTAAGCTCAGACCTTTTATCAGAGCCAGCCTTGATTCAGCCGCGATGAAACAAACCTCAGTTCGATCATCCTTGAGAACCAGACGGAGGTAGACCATCCATTCTTATTCCTTCTCAGATGCCTCCGCGAAGACGTACACGTCAATCATGTCATTGTCCTCCATGTGAAC
>NW_003531359.1:0-4304 GCF_000181795.1 Trichinella spiralis
TGAAACTACCATCAAAATAAATGAACCCCAGCATTTGCATATTTAGAAAAAAAGGACCAACCTCCTTTTCTTCCAATCTTAAAAGACATTGAAGTTTGTTTCATCAGATCCATTTCTAATTCAACGATTCTATTTTTAAGCTTGAAGATGAGTCTTAAGGTTGAACAAAATTTATAAGTCTATTTTGAACTGTAATTATAAATTTCTTACGCATCCTTTCGAGTCATCAATGATATTCTACCGCTGTGGTCACTTTCGTATACAGATTCACCAGCATTTTGAAGGGATTCAAGCAACAGTTCATTCTCCTTTCGTAAACTGACAATCACAGATTTCAAATGAGCATTCTCATCTTTCACGTTTTCCAATTCCTAATGCGAAATATTCAAGAAAATTTAAAAAAACTAAATAAATGATCACATTGGATTCGTACTGTATCGGCTGATTTTACCTTCTCCTTCACAGCAATCGACTTCGACACTTCAACAAGCTCGACTTTTTGACATATATCTGATTCATTACTAGAAAAAAAGAGTTATGCTGCCAGCTTAGTTTATAAATTTAAAAAAACAGAATAAATCAGTTACCTGATTTTATTTTCTGCATTCAATTCACCGCTCAAAAATTTCTTGAAAGTCTCAAGTTCATGTACCAGTTGATTTTCGGGCAATTCAGAAAAATAACCAAGTTCTTGTAATTTTGATTTCAAAAAGCACACTTCAACTTTGAGGCTGAAATTTTCGCGTCGGGTTTTTTCAAAATTTTGCTGCAATTCACGCAAACCATACGGAGGAACTCTGGGAATGCTGGGCGCCAATTCCACGGAACTAGCATATTTAGACGCACAGTCCAAATTGACAGGCGTCAAATCTGTCGAGCAATTTCAGTTAATTTACAATTACAACTGACTAAATTCCCAATGGAAATTTATAAAGTTCAGTTGTACTCTATTTTTTTTCCTCTATTAGTACTCTATTAGTAACAACTAAAATAACTTTCATTTTCATTCATTATCGTAAACGATACAATGTGAAAAAACTGATAGCGTACAACTAAAATATTTAATAATAAAAAATGATGAATATTACACATTCCTTATAAGAAGGCACTCTAACAGATTAGCGTTTCACAATTTCAAAAATAATAAAACTATTTTGAAATGCTCGCTTCAATTATCCATGCTATAAATTTTCAATGCCACTCATAAATGAAGAATAATCATATTAACAATATTACTAAAAATCATAAGCGAGAGAAAAGATGATATCATACCTGGCATTGATGCATGCGATCGATCACGGCAGCTCTTCATGACAGTTTACTCTTCAGTCAAAAGAATTTTACTAAAAATTTCCACTTTTGCTTTAAAGTGAACTAAAATTATATGACTATGAAAGTTCCGCATCTTTCGAATAATGAAAAGTAAACAATTTTCTAACTTTTCTAATTTCCTGCCAAAATATAAAATTTGAAATCAATTTCTACAGATTTCAATAAAAAAATCAGGTACAAATTAAAAAATAACTGTCACTTCAAAAAATAATCATTTTTTAAATAAAAGTAAATATCTAAAAAAATATTAAACTTAAAGTTGATTTAATAAAGCAATAATAATGCATCAGTTTGACTTTTATTTCATTTTTATTTTATAATTGGCGATTAACGAGCGAACGTGAGACTTTGATTGGCCGGAAAAGCCATCTGCTCCAATTACATCAATATAGCAGTGAGCGGTGGTCTGTTGATGTCGCTGCTGCTCTAATTTTATCAGTCTGCCGTTTGGTTGGACAGTCTTTTATAGTCGCAGTATAAAATAAATATACCACCGGAAATGAAAAGTACATAAAACGATGTATCTAATATATACTAACAAGGATGCTTTCCACAATTACGTAATCACATGTAAGTTAAGAATAAACTAAAAATATAATACAGATAACTGATCGCAAATTACTCTCCATCAATGGCTAATCTTGATCTGTGAATAAGCCGAACTTTTGTACAACATGAATATTTCGCAATTATGTTTCATCAAAATCATTTTGTCAAACTTTACTGAATTATCCAATAATTTATTTCAATCTGAAGTAAGCATCGCTCATACACTGCTAATCAGTTGATATCTGGATTTCATTGAAATATCTTGGTAAAATATAGTTTTTTTCAAAATTTCATGGAAGAAGAAAAGTGTTTCATAAACTTTATTCTACTTCGGCAAAGCAAGTTATGTTGATTCGCCACTTAATTTTATTTTTGAAAAGTGAACCTTCTGATAAGCTGGGATAAAGTGACAATGTTTAGCATATGTATTTGTTTCGTTATATTTGTACTAAACAGTTTTAACCTTAAAGTTAGAGATCTCGTGGAGCAGTCGAGCTATGTAAAAAATAACAATCATTTTAGCTTCATTTTCATTTATTTCTTGTTCTTGTTAATTATTGTTGTTCTCATAGTAATTATATTATCCATCTGCCTACATTTTTCATGCATAGATTTTCTGTTCTACCTCCATTAACATATCCCACATCTTATGACATTACATAGACAAACATATCTATTTTTTAAAATGTTACATAAATATTTGATAAACTCTAAATAAATTTTTGTCAACTGAAAACTACCAATTGAAAATTACAGAAAAAAGAAATTCATATATTACATCACTTTCAGAACAAATGAAATTAAAAAACATAATATACACCCATAAACGTCATCATCACAATCAGCGCTTCCCAAGCAAACGCTAGCCAACAAAACAGCAGGGCTATAAACGTATCCCTAGCACCGAAGAAGGCAAAATGACAAACTGGAGCGGATGACCTTTCTGACCAACGAAAATCAATCAAAGCAAAGCGTAAAGGTAAAGTTTTCTTGTGCACTAGTTAAACTTACAAAATATATGTTATTGAATGTTTGAAGTTTTACTCAAATTATAATAAAAAATGGTGTTTTTTTGCTTAATTGATTGCAGTTGCTTTTATAATAGTTTGCAATGTTTTATTTACATTACAAATACCTGTAAATTTGCAACAATACCTAATTATCAAATTTTTATAGTACACAATCAATGATCATTATTCTTCATGAAGAACAAATTGCGAGCGAAATAGCTTTTGGAAATATAGAATAAAAGATATGCAATGCTGTGCAAATCGTTTTATCCTAAAATCACTATTGTTAAATAAATTCTCCAATCATTTAAGTAATGGTCAGTCAAATGTGGGGTTTCGTTCTTGTATGAGGTATGCCGATGCTTCTGACTGGTTGTGTTTTGAACGTCACATACTCATTTTCAGTTTGCAAAAATGTTTCACTCACATTTGACTTTAACGACAGCAAAGGCGTAACTGTTGCTAACAGGGTAGACATAATTTATTTCTGAAAAATAACATTTAACATAAAAACGATTTTTTAATTGGAAAAATATCCAAAAGATATTGTATATTGTTTTGGGAAAAAAAACTATTTCTGCGCTTCTTAAGCTCGAGTAATATGCATATGTACATTGCAAAATTCAAATTTTGTTTATAAACTGCATTTTTCATTGTAACGGAATTCCAAAATAATTTAAAATGTCGAAATGAAATTCATGTTATTCAAGCTTTTTACTTTTAATAATTTTTAAATTTCAATTTTAAAAGTGCTGTGGATAAATTGAATTTTAGGCTTGCTGAAATTGGAAAGTTTGCCCAACCAAAGTTGAATGAAAATTACAACCATGGCCAAGTTAGTTAATTTTATTTTTTACATACTTTACCGCCAAATGATTGCTGTATTACTGTTGTATAATGATGTATTTGCAAATGCACTATATAGTCGGATATTTTTCAGCTATTTTTGCACAGAATATTTGGTTACAGAGGCGTGATTTTATTTTCTTGGTCTGCTGAAGTATACGATCGTGATTGCCAGCGTAAAGTTACCATGTCTGAACAGTTGTATGACGATAATTTAATCTCTTCTAAACAAGATAATCAATTTTGCCGTAGTTTCAGATCTGGAGTGTACAGAACTCCTGGAGGTATTGAAATAAAAGGGGTTCGTCATACGTATTATCAGGCTTTGATTGATGAACGTGATTGGGCGCACATCGTAAGCATGATTTATTTATTATTATATGGCAATTTAGTGGTAATAATTTTTACAGTTTACCGTGAAGTTTTAACTTTTTATTTCATTGAAATTTTAAAATAATTGTCAAAAATTTTTTCGAAAATGTGTATTAATTTCAAATGATATCGCCTAAAGTGATGATGACGTTTCAGCGCAATCAAGCTGAAAGCGTAACATCCTCGGTCCGCAGA
>NW_003531359.1:4314-8817 GCF_000181795.1 Trichinella spiralis
GGGAAAAAGGTTTTCCCCCAAACCCCAAAAGTTGGGAAAAGAAAAATTTACCACCCCCCGGGCGCCAGTGTTAGATAAATTTTTTTTTTTTATACGTGGCTTTCCCCCCCCAAAGGGACGCGGGAATTACCGGTTGTAAAAAAGAAGGTATTTGCAAATTCCCATAAATAGTGGGGATATTTTTCAGGTTATTTTTGGCACGGAAATTTTGGGCTACCGGGGGGGGGTGAATTTTTTTTTTCTTGTTTTTGTTGAAGGTATCCGATCGTTGATGCCCCAGCGTAAAAGGTTCCACGTTGGAACCAGTTGTAGGACAGATAAATTTAATTTTCTTTTTAACCAAGGATAATCAATTTTGCCGTTGTTTCAGATTGGGAGTGTACAGAACTACTGGAGGTATGAATTAAAAGGGCTTCGTCATACGTATTATCAGGCTTGATTGAGAACGTGATTGGGCGCACATCGTAAGCATGATTTATTTATTATTTTATGGCAATTTAGGGGTAATAATTTATACAGTTTACCGGGAAGTTTTAACTTTTTATTTCATTGAAATTTTAAAATAATTGTCACAAATTTTTTGGAAAATGGTATTAATTTCAAATGATATCGCCTAAAGTGATGATGACTTTTCAGCGCAATCAAGCTGAAAAGCGTAACATTCGTCGGTCCGCAGAATGGAAATCGTGCCCTTTATGCAATTCCTGGTAATATTTGTCAATTAAATTTGTTGAAACAAGCTTCGTTGAAACCGAAAGTAAATCGAATTCACAGGCTTGGACTATGTTTGCCAAAGTGACGTTCTTCCGTACCATTCGAACGAAACTGCACCAATAATGCATGAACTGTTTGAACGATTCTTAGCGTTCGATTCATCAAGTGGGGAATAATATAATCTGCATTAGTTGTGATAATGTGCATTAGTAAAAAAAACACAAATACAGATTCGCTAATATACAGAATTATCCTGGATCGGAAGGGAAACGTTGAAAGCATGGCAAGCTAAAAATTATCCATGGTTGGCGTTGAGTAGCGTGCATCGTGAAACGACCAATTCAATACGTGTTACAGTTATTCCTTTTTACATGGGAAGTCGTGAGGCGCAGAATGCTGTGATATATTGGGTATGATATAATTTTTTCAATAAATAAATAAATAAATAATTTTTTCATTTTCAGTGGCGCTATTGTGTACGTTTGGAAAATCTCGGCAACGAGACCGTTACATTACGAGAGCGACATTGGAAAATTTTCAGCATTTCTGGTACATTGGATACTGTTCGAGGGCGTGGTGTAGTCGGTGTGGTGAGCTTTGAATTGTACAGTATTTTCCCTGCTCAACAGGATTATGTTCACGTGTTCAACAGGAACCAGAACTGACGAACAATGCACCAGCATTCCAATACAGTAGTCATGTGTCGTTGCACGCACCAAGCGGGCACATGTGGCAAGTTGAAGCCTTGAATTATTTAAAATTTAAACTCTGTTCTTAATCAGTGTGAAAAAAATAATCGTTACATATTACAATGCTACAATTAGGAGATGTTTTGTAATTTCAAAAAAATGAAATTCAATTTTTTCCAATCTTTTCCTATTGTAGGGGATCTTTCAAGATGGAACGCGCCAACGGGCAAACTTTTGAATGTCGGGTGCCGCCGTTTGCATTGGAAAGCAAGCAGGAACAATCGTCGGCCGATCCGATCAATGTGGTCGATAAGTGAAAAAAGAAAGAAAGAAAATATGCCCAATTTATTACCATTGTTTTTATAATTTTCCCTTCAAATCACAAGTGAGCAAGGGAACATTTGACCGGATATTTCAATTATATTAATATAAATAAAAGTGGACAAGTTCGTGTTATAATTTTTTGTCGACTTCGGTGGCAGATTGTTGTTCGATGCTTGTAACATTTTTGTCGAACTCTTTTTCAACTTCGTGCATACGGTAAAAGAAGCCCTGTAAAAGAAAAATTATCAATTAATAATATCGTTGATTAAAAATTCAACTGGAGTAGTAGTAGTATTTGGTGTTGGGCAGCAGGCAGTTTAAAAAAGAAAATTGCAATTGTGCAAACCTTGAAAAACGTATCCCCACAAACGAGACCAAACGTGCAGCCCATTTCACGTGCAGAATGCATCGCCAGCAACGGCGCTCCGACGTCGACAGTTTCAATGGCCAGCTTGCTGGCAAGAATTGGACCTACTGTAGATCCGCATCCGATGTCGTTGCGATTGGTGTAAAACTGCAATTAAAAAAGAAATTGTTGGTTGTTCGATTAGCCAGTGTCCATATGAAAAAATGAAAATAAAAAACGGGTGGTGTATAAACAAATAATAATAATAATACCTGATGTGGCGTGCAAGTCATATCGGCCAGGCGAATTATCTTGGCCAAACTGGAGCCGGATGTGGCGTAACGTTGATTGGCATTCAGTTTGATCACGATACCTTTGCCGAATTCTGGACAATGGTTGGTGTCGTGCTTGGATTTGTAATTCGGATGGACCGCGTGGGCAACGTCGGCGCTAATCAAGAACGACCTGGCGATGGACCGCTCGAAAGCGTCGCTTTGCAAGCGGCGCAAAACCCACTCGGTCCACGACGACATGGCCCCCTGGGCCGACATACTGCCGCACTGGATGAATTATGTGGATATGAGCCAACCGAACATGACAAACGTATCCAATCCACCTTACCTCTTCGTTGTCGAAAGCAGCGAACATGCTAATCGATTCACTGCTATTCATCCAGGCTTGGTCTTGGGAAATGGTCAGTATCGAAGTCAGTCCATTGTAAGTGGACATCAAATTGTCCAAACGTGCTCCGAAAATGAACTCTCCCACCAGACCGCCCGTAGTCTGAAGCGAAATTATCACAGAAATTATGATCGAAATTTTTTTGTTCTTTTCAAATGAAACAAAAAAGTCAACTCACCGCTTCTTGTACCGGAACTAAAAACACATCTGAAGATAAAATATTTTCCGGATTAATTTCTAAACGTCTGCCGATGATGTCAATGATGCTCATCTACAATAAAATACACACCGACCACAATAGCACATGTGAATAAAGTTATGCAAACAATATGAAAAATCAATCACAACTTTGCTTTTATCGTTGGTCGTATTGGAGGTGAACGTGAAAATCGGTTTCAGATGTTCTTCGGCGTTGAAAGTGAACGTTGTATTGCTGTCTCGATCTAAATGGATGGCCAAGTTGGGCAAAAACAACAACGGATGTTCCAAATTGAATAGCTTCATGTGGACACTTTCATTTTCCTGCATGCATAATTTCCACAATGAAAAATTACAACTAACAAACAAACATCTACCGACTTTAACAAATAGACGACCAGCAACAGTCAATTCACGGTCAAACCAGGTCCGCCAGATACCACCACCGTATGTAGTGACCGAAACTTGCTTCCAATTGGCAAATCCTGCCGCAGCAATCGGCTTCACCTGAAACAGAAAATTTTCAAATTTTCAAATTTGTCAACAACAATAATAAATAATAAAACTGCAAAGCAAAGCATCTTTTACCTTCAAACAAGGACTGTCTGTGTGAGTGGCGATGATATTAGCCGCATTGCCAGGTTTGAATTTTCCACCAACCGCGAACGCTATCACAGATGATTCATTTTTTACCACAAAATACTAAAATCAAAAAATAAAAGAAAACAACCACAATTTTAAAAATTACTCACACTACGACCGGGGGTTATTTGCCACTGGTCACCGTCGTTCAGTTCGACGAAATTTGCATCGGCAAAACTCGACCGGCAGTAATTTATCACTAGAATAAACGACAATATTTCAAAATTCAAAACGCGACAGCGTGGAAAAATTTACCATGATACGGAGTGACGGCTTTGTTCAAAAATTTCACGAACTCACCGACGTATGCGTTGTTTGTTATCGAACAACATTTTCCATTCATTTTTCAACAAAATTCCCACTATTCTAATCAAATCAATAATAATTTAACATCAAACAACAACCAAAACTTATCAATCAAAAAATATTAATGCAAATAAATCAACAACAATGATAATGAATAAATAATGCCCATAACAACAACACTTCTCAGATGGGAATGAAAATTGAACAACAACGGACACAAAACAACAAAATTCAAACATCTGATAAACATCATACATTAAACCAATAATAAATACTTCAAATCAATTCTTTGAAACTAGAAAACTGCAATAGCACCGTTGAACCACAGTAAATTGTAAAATTAAGTAACATTTCTCTGCATGTTTCCAAATGAAATCAAACAAAATATTAAATCACAAATGAGATATAATTTGGCACTTCAAAAAAAGGAAAAATATTTTCATCTATTAAAAATTAATTTTTTCACTAATCTTCATTTTTACACACTTTTCGTAAGCAGTGCTAAATTGCAGCATTTTACCCTCGTTGTGAAAGAGACTTGTAACAAAAAACATTCTTCAGTATTTCATTTTAAAAAAAAAAAATTTTTTTTAAATTTTAAAA
>NW_003531360.1:0-3712 GCF_000181795.1 Trichinella spiralis
ATCTGGCGCTTTCTCAAGCTGACTGAAAAATAATGGAATACACTGCAACGCTGGTAGATTTGTGTGCGGTTTTGTTCCAGATGCGAAACTAGTAAAATGTTCTCACAAGAAATTCAGTTTACTTTTCCAACAGTTGATCTGTTAGAACTGAAATCTCTCATAACTGAGTTAGATGCAAAATTGGCTAACTTAAAATGTTCTTCATATGGATTAGCAGAAGGTGGAATTGAAAAGGTAAATTCTAAATATTTATCTGTTTTATGTTATTTTATTTCTATTTTGTAACCCTGTTCTTTACAATTGTTAGATATTTCTTCAAGAAGTTGCCTTATCAAAAGAAGATCAACAGTTGCCAAGTCAGCAGCAAGCCTTTTCTGCTCAAAGTATTTTGCATATTATATTTGATGAAAATTTAATTATAAAAAAATATTCTGTTTAGAAAGCTTGTCAGGGAAAGAGGAGAAGTTGGCATCTAGTAATAAATATAACTGGATATCATGTTTTCATAGCTGAATTTTCTACTTATTTCAGAGTTATCTTCAGATAAAACCCCTGAAAAGAAACAATCACCTCATGCTGTAAACGGTTTAAATCTTGAAAAAGAAAATTTTTTTGAGGATAAGTTTTACCATTCGTCATTACCGGATTCAAAGAAATCTGCTGTTACGTCTGAACAATGCAAAACTTATTTTGAAAGCATTTGGTTGCAGGTAGATGGATTCCTGAAAAAACGAATGTTAAACCTTGTTCGAGACTGGAGAGCTTGTGTTGCAGTGGTGAATTTGAAATATAGTTTATTATAAAATTTTAATATTATTGTTAAGCAGCACTGTTATGTTTTTAAGATTATTCTGCCAGTCTTTTTGATTGCGTTGGCATTATATCTTATATCTTTGCGTTTCTCTGAAGTATTATTCAACTTGGATTATCGACCGATCACTGTGGATGAAACAGTGTATGGACGAAATACATACATGTTTTACAGGTGAAAACTTAAACCTCAGAAAAGCACCAGCTGGTTATTTACTACTGAATTAAATTTTCAGCTCAGTTGGAAATGAACATAATTCAGTAAATAAATGTTTTCAAGCCATTATTGAGGATATAATGAAGCATGGAATGGGGAATCGACGTAAAAAGCAACAGCGTTGGTAAGTTTAATATTATTTATTTTCATAATTCATAAGTTGTGCATTTCAGGCTTAGTAATGTGAAGCAAAACCGGACATTTTCTGAACCTGTGACTGAGAGGAAAAAAGAAAATCTAACGAAATGCTTTTGTGATGAAGACAATACATACTTTTGCCCAAAAAATGCATATCCGTTTAAACCTCCAGAAAGAGTAACAAGTTTTGGTGAAAATCTTGTAGATATGACGAATTTAAGCATAGCCAACTGGATTTTAATGACAGAAAAGAAATATAGAATGAAGAGGTAAATGGAAATTACATTTGTAAAATTAAAGTAGTTAAACTGATAATCTCTTTTGCATTAAATTAAATTAAATGAAATTAAATTAAATTAAATTAAATTAAATTAAATTAAATTAAATTATTTACATTCAATTTATTTGCAAAATATTTACTGCATTTAAATTTCAGATATGGTGGAATATCACTAGTCACTCTGCCACATGAAGTAACAGAAATTTCAGCCACTAAGACTGGGAAAGATTGGGATCGTCTTTATACACATTTGATGGAATTCTTCGAATCTATGGGTTTTAATAATACCAGTTTGCCAGTTGATGGTACTCCGATTCCTGAGTGGAATATGACTAGACTAGAAAATGTTTTAAATCAAGTGACTCCAAAATATAACATTAAAGTATGTAGCATTCTGTTTCATAGTTCCTTTAGATTAAAGTGACTTTTTTTCAAGATATGGTTTAACAATCAAGGATGGGTTGCCTTGCCAGTTTATACGAACATCTTCTTCAATGCACATCTGAGGGCAGCCTTGCCAGAAGCGGAAAATCCAGATGATTATGGAATAGAAGTAATAAACCATCCTATTCGAAATCCATTAGAAGTATCTATGAGTGATGGGTAAGTCAATAAAGCAATGCTAATGTTTGTAATGAAGCTATATGTTTTCATATTTATCATTTTTAATGCATTTTATCAAGTTTTAGTTTATCACTAAAATTACTTTTACTCATATACATATTGTACTTTTCAACTGCTTTAATATGCACTAATTTTTCGAATATTATTTCTTTCAGAAGTAGCGTTGCTGCTGAAATGGCATTGTCCGTATCAATTTTGATTGCATTCTGCTCAGTAACAGCTGGAACTTGTCTATTCACTGTTGAGGACAGATCATCTGAATGCAAGCATTTGCAATTTGTTTCTGGAATGAGACGTTGGTTATACTGGATTATAAATTTTATATTTGATTTAGTATTTTATTTTTATTGCACTCACATTAACGTAAATAAATTGAACGTTTTTCAGATAATTTTCATGGCTGCTGTCGGCTTGCTACTTGTGATACTGCACTTTTTCAATGAAACACCATATATTGGTTCAGCACATGCTATTTTAGCAACGCTTGCACATCTAATGGCGTTTGGGTTTGTGTAGTTTCAGAATGACATTTTAATGCGTAATCGAAAGAATTAATTTTAGAATTGGAATTATACCAATCGTTTACTGCGTTTCTCAACTTTTCAAATCTTCTACTTTGGCTTACGTGTCTGTTATGGTAGCTGGATTCTTTATAGGATCTATTACTAATGTGTTAACAACTTCTTTCGAAATCCTGGGGGCTGAAGATGAAGTAAAACAAAAAACGTTTCCTCTAGCATATTTGTGTTACTTTGATGATGTTTTAGTATTTAAACTATCTTAGCAAAATGCTCAAAGCATATTTTGTAATTTTTCCTCAGTACAATTTAGCAAGAGGCTTTACGGATATAAAAATTATGTATCACTTTTACGTATCCTCTGGAAAACCTATGGGTAGGTTAAATAAATAATGAATCAACATGTTGATGACTTTTTTTTCTATAGGATACGAATATTATGTCGATTTGTTGGAATGGGATATTCTTGGAAAATTTATATTTGCATTCATTTCTGAAGGAGTTCTTGCATTTTTCATACTTTTAATATTAGAATACCACTATGAATTAATAGAATTTTGGTAAGCACAACAATAATTAACTGTAAACTCTTTTAACTAGTAACTGATACATATATACATGTGCATCATGTTTAATAAGAAAACTTTATAACACAGGAAATCGATCTGTATAAACATCTCTATTCATGAAGACTGTGATGAGAGTCTTGAAGAAGTACATTCAGATAATACCTCTTCTGTAGCGCTGAAAGTAACTGATTTAACAAAGGTGAGTAATTTAATACATCTTTTATTAAGTGGAACTGTGCAAATTAAAAAGAATCATGAAAAGTAAGAACCAAATTAAATAGAATATTTGAAACATAATATATTGCAAAGTAATGGAATAAAATGTCAATTAAAGTTGGATAAAAAATTAAGGGAGAATTATTCACAAATTCACACACACACACTGAAACATTGTTGCTCACTAACTTCAATGCACATATTATTTTAGCTTTATGGTAATTGGTTCCAAAATACAAATAAACGATTTACTGCTGTGAATAAACTCTGTTTCGAAGTACATCGAGGAGAATGTTTTGGGTTGTTAGGGCACAATGGAGCTGGTAAAACCACTACATTC
>NW_003531361.1:0-2952 GCF_000181795.1 Trichinella spiralis
CAAGGTACAGATGGCGCAGGTTTGATTTGCACCACATCGCAGTCAGGGAGCGACCGCTGGCAAGACAATTGGCACGGCTCCATCGCCGCCGCTGGACGTACGGTGATGTGACGAGGGCGACGTTGGGTCGGGATGCCGGAACCTGGTCGGCAAAAAGCCTCGCCGCCCGGTCCTCGGCGACCACCGTCAGCAGAACACTGCGTCCTGCGAGCGAATGCAACGGACGGACGCTGCTCAGCACGCCAGTAACGTGATGGACGGCGAAAAAACTGCTCGCCTCTTTCAAATAATAGTAGACCTCTCCGTTGAGACCCTCGTCGGCGTCGGTCGCGTGAACCTTGACCACAACTGAAAACGGTTCCAACAGTTCGTCGACCACGGCCGAATAATGATCCGGCTGAAATATCGGTGCCAGATCGTTCTCGTCGATCACTTTGATCAACAGCCGAGCCGACGTTTCCCGCTTGATCTCGCGCACACTGGCTCGGACGACCAGCTCGAATTGTGCATTCGATTCACGATTCAACGACAAATCCAACAACGACTTTGTATGGACACGCAAATAGGCAAAATTGCCAACTACGACACTTTCGGCTTTGAAAAAGCCTTCCGCGTCCCCGGATATGATCCTATAACGGACGTGGCCTTTGAGATCCGGAGATAAGTAGATTCCCATTTTGCTAGTGGGCTGCACGTAAACTTTGCGGCGGGTGTTTTCCAATATTGTAGCCACATAAGTGGACTGAGTGAATTCAAACGTAACAGCACTAGTGGACGAATTAGAATTGGTCGTCGAAACAACCAAATGGAATGCATGTAGGCAACAAATAACAAAGCCGAAACTAAGCATCAACTATAAAAAAATACAAAAAGTATGTATTTTATTAAATATTCACAAGCACATAAAAAATTCTCAATGTGCAACAATTCTCTTTTTTATATAAAGCATCCGTTGCTTTAATAAATCAAACGACTTCATCGATTGAAAACAATTTCCTACTATTAATAAGCTGACCCTGGTGGACGTGGAACTAAATCATGATAACAATGCTGTGCATGAAGATACAACTTTATTTTCAAAATTCCAACGGTTCTCATGCTACAGGGGAAAGGAAAATTTTTTTTCTCGAGTTGGTAAGAAAATTGACAAATACCTTAGTTCAAATTCTATGATAATAATAATAATAATGATTATTACACTTTGAGTGAAATTGGCAGTCGTGTGAAAGAGAAAAAAACCTTTTTCACACCAATGTGCACACGTTGAATGCTTCCACTGGGCAGAGATAACCGGGTGATCAAACATTTATTTTCATTTATTCATTTGACAATCAATAGCAGTGCTGCTCATGCATACATGAACACGGGCACGTTGGAAAAGATATCCGAAGCGTATTTTCAAAGTACGCGCTTTATCAGAAAGTTCACATAACCAACCAACCAACCAATTATATACAATGAAACCTACATGACTGGAAAAAGTTAATGAAACAACTGTTGAAGAAAATGAAATACTGTCTCACAATTGACAAAAGAGGAGAACAAATTCAATATGATGGCCAATGACTGGTCAATTCTAAGTACTTGACTTTTTCCGATCAGAACTTTTGGCCAGCCAAGCGGATGCTTGACATCAAACAAGCAGGAAATTGGCCATGAAAGAGTCGTGAAAAGCCCACTTGAAAAGCGCATTCGCATAGTAAACAGAAATGGCCACCTGTTCAACTGCATATATAGATTTTCATTTCAGCACCACATACATCCACACACATATACATACATACATATTATACAGATATTTATAGCTCGTGCTGGTACTGTTGTTACTGCTTGCTAAACAAGAACAGTGCTTTTCAATTTTCACTCAACTGAGATATTTATTCTCAATGAATAAAGGTTTTCGGAAAAAATATGAGCATTAAACAAAATAAAATTAGCTGCAATGGTAGTAGAAAAAGTATGAAAAATATTTATATTAGCTTTTAACATCTACCGACCCAGCTATTTCACCAAAGTGTCTACCATCTGTTCAATATGTACGCATATACTTAATATAAAAGCAAGATTGATTTTCAAATTAAAGATCTGAACAATATCTAATTAAATCTAAACAACAACAACAAAAATAGCAACATAAAAAAGAGGAAGAGGAAGGAGAAAAGAAAAAAGTGAAGAATCATTGAAACATTGCTTGAATAATGAACAATTTTGAAAAATCAAAATAATATATTTTGGGTAAAAAAATAGTTTTTCCCAACAATGGTTCCAATTTATTCGCGACGGGATGCCAGGAAAAAAAGAGGGTCAAACATTCAGAAGATGGCTGGTAACAAAGTCCATCGTCAAGTATCCCGCGTCATCTGATGAAGAATTAGCACGGCCACTGCAGCTTTGCAAGCAAATTTTCACCGCATTCATCCATTATGAAAAACCTTTATTATTCGTTCCCCATTTGTCAACACTTCATCTGTCAGCTTTATTCTCAGTTGCTCTGGGGGGGGAGAAGACGTAAAAATTCGACAAAATTGCTTCCCTACAAAAATTTTACACAAAGCAAAAAAAATTTACCCACCACTATTTGAACTTTGCTTTTCGACTGAAACAACAAACAATATTGTTTTTTTATTTTCTGTCTTTTTGTTTCAAATAATTTTACCCAATTTTATCATAAAAATGACGATACAACTTTTACAACTGTTCGTTACAATATTGATAAAACCACCACGACAAGTACGTTCGTTCAACTTGGGCAAACAACGTTTCAGGGGTATTTAAAAAGTTCGTCACCAAATCTTTCTTCGCTTTCAAATGTCAAATAATCATGATAAACCAGAATCATCTTTACAGCATATGAGAAAAATTAATTATTAAATACATGTATATCTATATCTACACGTGTACGTGCCCCTTTTAAAATCCAACTTTCAACTAAATTGCCCCTCATCGAGATGA
>NW_003531362.1:0-3127 GCF_000181795.1 Trichinella spiralis
AAGACTGTCGATTCAATCATTTTGGACATCGAAATGTGAATATTGAGTAGTGTAATACAATCGGCCACTTGTTCTAGAGCAGAGATTGGTGGGCAGCATGGTAAGCTGATATTACGATCTGGATGTATCGTTTTTGTTTACTGTGTGATAAGCCTATGGACAGGCTCACAAGCGCCTGAGCATCCGGCTATATACGATGCGTCAGTTGAGAAAGGGACAATTGTTGGAATCGCTTGATCTACAGCTTGCCTTGAGGTTGCGAAGAGACTTCGTCAAGACAGGATGCGTCACTTCATTGCCTCCAACTAAGTAGAAACATCATGATCACCATGAACAAATGGGGGGCAAAAGAAAAAGGCAGTTCTGTGCAGCCCGTCTTCTTTGATCCTCAATTTCCATCCATCCTCCATTCATTCGCTGCACACCATTTTACAGCAGGGGGAAATACACGTGCACGTCAAGCATGGGTTTCACTTTTATAATTTGCACGTAAAACCTTTATGATAATGAAGAACGGATCAAGTACAAATCCTCATGTTTCAATCATAATTTACGGAATTCATAAAACTGAAATTTGGCATAGCATAATTTGTTACTTTAACAAACAATATTCAAAACAAAAGACTTTATAACCGCTGTTTACGACAATCTTTTTCAACTGTTCTTCACATCAGTGAAATTAGTATTTTGGCATGTTTGCATATATGAATTTGCAAATTGCAATAATTTTTATAGTTTTGTGCATAAAATTGTATTTCTGGTATTGTTGTCAGAATTTCGGCTTTAAGTGAATTTACTCTTTAGAATGAAAAATTGACCCTACTATTTTTTTTGTAAGATGAGCAATGTATAATCTGTCAATTTGGTCTAAGAAAGCGGTAAATAGGGAGACCTGTAATTTGTGAGTTGAATAAACAGCAACTCTTTCTTTCATTAGCAATTGCATCTTAATGGAGTGAAAACTATTATAGCTGTGTATTGATTTTATTGAAATTTATGAAGCATTGATTTAGTGGAATAATTTACTGCACCAAATTAGTCGGCAGTGTTTCAAATCCTATTTTCGAGTTAATAATATTTCAATAAATTTGGTGAGACATTCTTCAAATTGCGTCATAATTTAATTTATCAATGCTAATTTACATTTGATGCAATTAATTCCATGCAATACAATACATAATACACTGTAATAGAAGAACTGAAATCATAGATATGGATAGTCATTGAAAATGAGTAATGCATTTGTTGCGCGAGCATTAACACGATATTAATGAAACAAGTGTATTTAACAGAAAGGTGTTTTGTGTTTTTTTTCCTTCATTTTTCATCATAATTTTTTCCTCATGCTATGTTATTGTATTAAAGCATATCTGAGAATGAACGATTGTCTTTTGCAATGGTGTTTTTTGTTCTACTTTTAGTATATCTTTTTAGCAATATATTTAAATATCAGTTTTTGTTGTCAGTTGGAGGAATTGGTGATTTTTGTTGCTTTCCAAAATTCTTTGAAATGGTATTTTAAAATGTCATTAAATTGAAGAATTTCTCTAGCTGATGATCTAGTGATGAATAAACAGGATGGGATATTTGAAATTGAAATCTCCATTTTTCATCAAACTGTATAAAGTATTTATTTTTCCACTTTTAAAAATGCTCGTCTTGTACTTAATTTCAATATTGAACTGTGAATTGCACTATTTAGAAGAAAACTGCCTTTCAATATGTTTTTCAATAGCTTTCTGATGTGCATTTCAGCAGAACGCTGTACGCAATAATGGCTTTGAGAGTTATGCAAAATTATCATTGATAAGCTTCTCAAGAAGATGTATTTGTATAAAAGATTTTATTATGTAGAAATAAGTTGAAAATAAAGTAAATTACAAAAGAAAGTGGCACAATGACGTTTATTAGAAATAATTGATGAATTTCTAGTTGCATAAATTCTATGCATTTGTGAAGTATTATTTTTCACGGCTGAATTTTTTCTGTATAAATATATGAAAATGTAGCAAAATGTAAAACCAAGTATTTCAAGAGCACTTTTTTAAAGATTGTTTTCTTTGAAAATCATATAAAATCCCATAGGTGAATATAGATTGATTTCAGAATAGTCGACATGGATGAGAATGAATTCAAATAGGCAACATATTGCCGCTATTGCTTTGTTCAACATTAATGCTGTGCTATATCAATTTTGCTTTGTAAGAAATTCAATTGAAAGAAAGTGAGAACTTGTCACCACCGGTGGTGTTCCAATTATGAATTTCATTTATCATTGGATGAGAATTAAATAAATCTTTTTTCACACAAATAAAATCAAAGAACATTAATTGCCATTTTTAAAAATTCATGCCCAGCGTATATTTCTGAATGTGGTGTGTAAGTGAATTTTCTTTCCAGGCGAGTAAATTTCTATGCATTCATGTGTAATTTTCTATTTATATTTTATGCAATTTTACATTTTGTAAGCATTTTGACGCTTTTCTAAGCTTAAGTAAATGTGTTACGGTGAAATTATACATTCGACATGTCAATAATACTTAAACAGCGAATTGCAGTATGTATGTAAAAATTTTGATAGTGTATTTAAGTTGATTTCAGATTAATCGATATTGAACAATTTGGAACTTAATTTCTCTGACGTAATTTTAGTTAATGAATAGAGAATTATCATTTGAAATGCATATTTATAACTTAGAGCTCAGACAGCTTTGTGATGCTGTCTAAGAAACACACATAAGTATATATCTCATTCAGGCCATCGGTTATATAAGAGCATTTACCCGCGCATACAAAAAAGAGCATATAATAGAAGAGAAATAATATCTTCATCGACAGTCCTTTAGCTGTCAAGCGGAGTAAGTCAGTGATTCAGCTAAGATGCAATTAAATACATATTTGCAAGCAAACCATAGATTTTGGCATTCTGAAGTGTTTTGGTCGTTGTGGTCTAACTGGAGCTTGTTCCAAAAATTCAATTGCATCCAGGGGTTCTTCAGTACAAGTAAAATCATTTTTTTATCAGATTATGTAATAATATTTGATAGGAAAAAGGGGACAAAAAATCGTAATATTTGATAATCATATCGAGGGCGAAATAAAGTTTGAACAATATGATAGAAAAGAA
>NW_003531363.1:0-4575 GCF_000181795.1 Trichinella spiralis
CGGCCCTTCTAAAGCTGAACTGACTTGCCATGACAATGGAGATGGTCCAGCTGAAATATGTTACATACCGAAAGCTTGTGGCGAGTATGCAATCCACGTGCTCACCAACGATGTGAATATATCTGGTAGTCCTTATATGGTGGAAATTGGAGAATCTCATTTGGGATGCATTCCGGAATTGGTTAAATGTTCTGGAGCTGGAATCAGTGAATATGGTCACGTTTGTGGGCAACGTTCTACTTTTACAGTTGACGCCAGTCGAGCTGGTGATAGTGCTGTAAAAATTTTTGCGATGGATAGTGATGGAATGGAAATGAATATCCAAGTAAAAAATTTATTGCACTTTTACGCTTTTTTATTTTGATCTGCTCTTTATGTTACCTAAAAAAGCTTTATTTATAATTTAAGCAAAAAACAATTGCAAATAATGTCTATAGCTGTTCTTTTGTACCCGAAAGTTGCAAGCGACACTGGATTATGGTGACTTTTGATGATCAGTCAGTTCCTGGATCACCTTTCAAAGTGAGTTTATAATTGTTATATCAATGCTGATGATTAAATTTTTGTTTTTTATTTTTCTATAATTAATTTTACATTACAAAAAGTTAATTTTACGCATTGTTCAATATGCTTTATGTAGCTACTGAAATTGCCATTTCACTTGTTAATCTTTGAGAAACGGATAATCAGGTATGGTGAATAGTGGGTGTTAGTTGATGTGTTCACTTCTTGAAAGTTAACGTATTTTGCAAGTAATAAAGAAGAAAGCAATTATTTTAAGTCAGAGCAGCAATTTTTAATGACATTTTTTTGAAAAATTAGACACGAAATGTCTATTTTTATTACTTGGAACTTATGTTGAAGGGGTACAATTAAATTGAACTTGGACAGTATAAATGGTTGCTTGGTAAATTTTACTAATGCAAATTGTTAATTATGATCATAGATTATGAAACAGGAGGGATTTTGCTTTTCAACTTTCCTTTTGTCGATATATTTCGGATGTAATAAAATAGTACAAAAGCTGCTTGAATGAGTTGATTTCAGGCAGTTTTGAAGTTGTCGTAATTCACAAGAAGCCATTTTAGATTCATGTTAGCGAACAAACTAATCCGAATCTTGTGCGAATGTACGGTCCTGGACTTGAAGAAAGTGTTCGGACGAAGGATAGAAATCATTTCTTTGTTGACTGTGCAGATGCTGGACCAGGTGAGTGTGGAAAACAGTATTTGAATAGTAATTTTAGTTTGCATTTTTTACTTATCCAATATAGGCAAGGTTGAAGTTTGCATGAAAAACCATGCTGATGGTTCACCAGTGGATGTTCAAATTTCCGATTGTGGAAATGGTTCGTACACTGTTTATTACAAAGTGAATAAACCTGGCCAATACGATATTTACGTACGTTTTGCTGGTTCACCGATACCTGGCATGCCATACAAAGTTCAAGTGAAGCCTCATATAGATTTAAGCAGTGTGGTTATTCGAGGATTTGAAGAAAGTAAGTTTTTGCTGAAAACTCAATTTCTTTCAAACGGTGGGCTTAATTCTGAAGTATTAAAGTTCTTTAAGTGCTTTTCAAAAGATGAATTTAAAGCTGACGTTATAATTTTAACAGCTTGAAAAGTGTGAAGAAATAAATAATCCTATTTGATTATTAAAATATGTAATTGCATTGTATGAATAATTCAACTGCATTGACAGGTATAAATTTTAAATAATGCAACGCATTATTTTCAACTGTTAATTGGCCAATTGGTAATGATATCACAATGCAGAGATGATGTTCAGTTCGCTGAATCGCCAATTCAGTTTTTTTTGTTACAAACTGTGAAATATAATTATTGTAGGAGTATTCATAAATTCCATAAGTGAATTTACTGTCGACACTACGGCGTTGACAAAGAAAATTAGCAATGCTGAAGTTAGCTGCGCCATTCGATCACCTGATGGGAATATGGCAAGATGTCATGTCAAAAATGAAAAGGATGGAACTTATCGAATATTTTATTCGACAATTGTTGAAGGTTCGTATTGTTTAGATAAATATTTAGAAATTTTATTTTACTTTTTATTTTTATATGAAATACTTTATCGTATTTAAACTTTTATGTGGCAATATTTGGGTAGGTAATGTATAATGTAATGTAATGTAATGTGATGTGATGTAACGTGATGTGGTGTACTTGAAGGAAACCTGTCAGATTGTATCTAATGGGAAAATTGATGCAACGACGTTAGTGAGGAGTGAAATTTCATTGTGTTTGTGTAATAGTTTTCTGAATCACTGAAGGCCGACTCTGTGACAGATTGATTAACAGGGGCTACTTAAAGTAGTTTGCTGAAAATTTATGAAACAAAGGATATAATTTGCTCTTACGAATAATATGCATATAAAAAAGCAAGTTTTCAGGCAAACATGAACTACAAGTTTCATATGATGATGTTCCATTGACGGCGCAACCTTTGCTTGTGCATGCAGTTGATGGACATGATGAAACACGATGCAAAGTTCAAGGTGCCGGACTGAAAGCTGGTCTGGTCGGTATTCCTTGTCGTTTCCGCGTGGACACAAAGGTGCGATTTGAAATTGAATTCATTACTTTGGAATTTAGTCATCAGAACTATGGTAATTTTGATAATTTTTAGGGTGCTGGATCTGGAAAACTGAACATAGCAATTGAAGGGCCCTCAGAGTCGACAATATCAACTGCGGATAATCTTGATGGTTCATGTACTGTTGAGTATGTGGTTTCAAAAGCTGGAGTATATAAAATTTCCGTCACATTTGCTGAAAAGCATATTCCAGGTTTATTTGGTTGTTATTTGTCGTACCTTGACTAATTGCCTCTAAATTGTCACGGTAACTGTTGAAGGTAGTCCTTTCACTGCACTCATCGAGCCACCGTTAGATCCGAATTTGGTGCGTGCTTGGGGTCCAGGTTTGGAATCGAAGAACTGTCGATTTGATCTTCCTTTGCAGTTTTTGGTTGACACTACAAGAAGTGGACCAGCTCAGTTGCAGGTGTTGGTTGATTCAGAATGTGGAGCTGCGCCAAAACAGCCAGAAATTGTCGAACAAGCTCATGGTGTGTACAAAGTTACTTATTATGCACCGGCAGTTGACAGTAATTGCAAAGTGCACATTTTATATGGTGGAAAAGAAATTCAAAACAGGTAGGCAAACACACACACACACACACACACATATATATATATATATATATATATATATATATCTGTTTATTTATTAGCTTCAATTTGAATTTATACAGTATATTTTTAGTCCATATTGTATGCGCGTATTGCCGAAGTGCGAAGCAAAAAAAGTAAAGGTGCGCGGATGTGGACTCGAAAATTTTTATTACGTTTGTGATCCAGTTACATTGTCTGTTGATATTTCTGAGGCAGGCTATGGAGCGTTGCAAGTGATGATCAAGGTTTCTTTAAAAGAAATAATTACTCTGATTTGTTTTCCCTAATTATGATGCTGAAACCTTTTTGCTAGGACCCTGAGGGTTTGCCGGTTTCAACAAAGCACACAGAAAAGGGCACTCATCTGGATAAGTTTGCTTTTATACCGGATATTGCGGGCACTTATGACATTTCGATCAAGTATGGCGATGAGCCGGTACTGAATAGTCCTTTTGCTTTGCGTGTACTGCCTGTTGGTGGTGATTTTTTGAAATGCCAGATTGCAGGTATGGAGTTCTATGTTTTTTTTATTTCCGTTTAGTTAAATTGAAAATTATTAACTTTAATTTCGTTTTATTATCTTGAGGGAGATTATTTTTATTGTTCAACAAGGTATATTTGTGAAAATATGAAGATACCTTAAGATGAAAAGGGAAAACTTTTGCTGCATGATAACGAAATTAAATACTTCTGTTATCAAATGCATAAAAATCATTGATGTTTTCGAGAACCTTCATTATTCATTATGAAATACTAAATTAAATAGCTAAACGGCTTGATATTTATTTGAAATCAACGGGTCATTTGTTTCTTCAACCCAAATAAGGTGAGTTTCAGCTTTAAATATATTTATTTATGTAAAATTGGAATTTCATTAATTTTTATTGTAATAATTTTCAGAAGGACGTTTCGAAACTGCTACTGTTGGTGAAGAACAGTGTATCAAAGTGTCGACTGATCCTGCTGGCCGTGGTCGTGTTACTTGTCAAATTTTGTCCGCAGAACCTCCTACTAAAATAGTTAACGTTGTGGTGGAGCAGCATGATGATTTTTGCTTGCTCTTCTACACACTTCCAAATCCTGGACTCTATCGGATAACTGTTCGCTATGGAGGACAAATTTTGCAAAAAGGGCAATGGTTTATCAGGGTAATGAATGCATTCTTTTGATAAATGTATTTGCATAGCACGAACTATATTTGTTTCCTTGTGTAATGCAGATAAAGTGTATTTGTGAAAAAAAATTTTCGAGTAATTTGATCTTGCTCAAATGATAACATTTATATAAAATGTTGCTCCTAAGTGAAACTGTTGGCACACCGTTGAGTTGAGCAATTTAAACAGGACAGAACCTTACAACAGAATAATAATTGTTAATTTT
>NW_003531364.1:0-1641 GCF_000181795.1 Trichinella spiralis
TCTAGATTAAGGATGTTGAGGTTGAGGAGGTCGTGATCCCATTACCATACCAACTCATTCAATAGCCTTAGTCTTTGTAGTAATGCAAAATAAAAAGTAGTTTTTACCTTGAGATGCAAGCTAATTATCTTTTAATTGTGTTTTCATCAGTATTATAATATTTTTCATTTAATTCTTTTATTTTTTTTTCTTATTCAAATAATTTTTAATTAATTGCGTTAATTCTGTAGCGTGCCGAGCTTTTCTTCCAACTGTTTCCTCCGTTTCTACCAGCTACATTGTCGTGGAGCATTACGAGACACATACACAACGGAACTCGGCATAACTATTTATTCAATAGTAGAATAAAAATGAACAACACACCAACGGGAGAGCGCTATAAACACACACACTGATAGTCTTATTGCTAAGGATGTAAGTCAAAACGGTCGTTAACTGATGGACATGGCCACATGACGGGACATATTAAGTGCTGGATGTTGACAGCAGGCGCGCCAGCTGTTGCATCTCGTGACTAATTGATGGGCGTCTGTTTATCTTATGATGGCCGTTATCAGAGACCATCGTTCGTGCCAGGCAAACTTTTAAAAACAATTATCAAACGAGATAGTACGATGAGCTTGCTGGGCATTATAATTCGAATCATTAACTGATTTACGTATTTTTAAGCATTTTATAAATGTTTAGTAATTTTTATTTCTTATTTCATCAGTTACAAAAGTATTTATTTATTTTTTTAAATAATAAATACAGAGTTATGGATGACATCTATAAATTGAACTTGACGATCATTAATATGCATGAATTTTACAAATATGGCGTAATATTGAGAGGAGAGGGCTTAACAAATTATAAACTTGTTTTTGGATGTTGTTTTGTAATTGTGATGCTGTCGAGTAAAAGATTCTACTGCACCAGTTTTGTAGGATCACTTCCTTATCGTACAACTTTGCAGGTATCGCAGTATGGTTAAATAGTGAACTAATTGACGAAATCTGGTTATCTGGATAGACGCTTGATTAGCATAATCCGCAAAAATAAGCATAATCCACTGCTAGCCTGTAGATTAGATTTTCTGAGAATCAATAGTTTATTTAAATTTGATTCTCTACTATTTTGTATTTTTTATCAGGTTTACTAGTTATTTAAAAAAACTTTTTAAAATTAATATATACAAGATATTTTGCGCTTCTGCTTTGAAGAATACGTTAAAAAACAGAAACGTAATATAAACTGAATAATGAACTTGATTATCTTTTAATTGAGATAAGGTAAAATTATAAACAAAGAGGAAGTAATCCTTAATAAGTGCAGTGGTGCTGTAGTTGGACAAAATTGAAATGATTGGTTTTTATGAACTTGATTCTTTTTTAATTTGGGTTATTATTGCAATTCTTTGTATAATCACTGGGCGGTAATACTGAATTTTATTTTACATTGTTGAAGATTTTTTTAGCTTTATTTGTTTAGTTTCTATTTCAAAGGTTCTCAATTTTATGGCAAAGAAAAATGCAAAGGTAGGATTATGTGGTTACTGGTGCGAATTCTGGAATGGTAAAGAAATTGTTCGAGAACTGAACTATACAGGTATTTTGATAAGAAAAGCTACTTGATAACTACTATTATGATCAATCATATTTG
>NW_003531365.1:0-1251 GCF_000181795.1 Trichinella spiralis
TCATATATCTCTGTTACTGGATTCTGATCCCCTGCAGCCAGCCGTTTCAATTCATTCAGCTGCTGGTATAATGTATGCGGGTCCACTCTTCGGCCATCTGCATGCTCGCAAGTTTGTATTACTTGAGTAGCATCCAGATTAGTATACAGTTTTCCACAGCAACCTCTCATTCCTTAAATTCGAAACGAAATGGCTTGCGTATGATATTACGCAACAATAACATCATGCTATATTAAAACAATTCCATTTACCGATGCACATATCCAACATTTGTCATTGCAATTTGTGCGTTTCAGGGTGTAGCACAGTTCTCTGTATACTAATTTCTGTTGGTTTTTTTGGATAGATGCAAACTGAATTTCATCGTCCTTCCATCAGTAAGAACTTTCGAACACAAAGCACTGAACTCAAATGCAAGACCAAACAAAAATTGATAGTCTGAACTATTCAAAGCGTAAATTTGTCACGCATCATTTCTCAGATAAGAAAATTAATCATTAGAAAGCAATAAATCAAATGCTTAAATGTTGCAACAATGGCAGCTGCATAAAGTAGGACAGTGATGAAAATTATTTCCATTATCATAACATCAAATTTTAAACATTGTCTTTGATCTTTATTACCGTGTATGTTATCAGCATCGACACGCTTCTTAGATTTTTGCCGAACCAGCCGTATAAATGTAATAAATCTAATGCTTGACGGATGCAACCTTCGTGCAGGAATAACAAATCACATCTCATCTCAAATATACATCTCAAAGTAACCTTTCATTCCTGGCATTGGCTTTTCATGTATTTCATATTACTATTCATTCTTTTCATACTTATCAGTAATATAGAATTTCTCATAAAAATTATACCAATTCAGTATTTAAATTATCTTTGTAATATTCACTGTGATTTACATCACTAGAATAATACTTTTGTCAAATGCGCCTAACGCAAATATTCCTTCTCTTTATGATTATTTTCATAAATTTAATACGCCACTGTTTAAAATTCTTTTCATTTAATGACAACTAATTTTCATTTTCTACTATACACATTTTATTATACAAATTGCTGTTTCTGATTCTATTATAAAAAATGAAGCTAATTATATTTTAAAAGTATGTAAAATCCATTACAACTTGAAAGAAAAACTCTACAGTAGAAATATCATCTTTCTAACATCTACAATTTTTAATCATAAAAAAGGAGATGGCAAGTTTTGATTTGAGATATTTCCATGAAGGATAAACCAAGCAAA
>NW_003531366.1:0-1393 GCF_000181795.1 Trichinella spiralis
ATTGCTAGGGAAAGAATTGGCTCGTTGTTGAAACCCCAGAATGAACCAACGCAGCAGTCTACGTTTGACTCATCACAAGTAGTTTTTATTTATACTTTTTGCTTTTCATCTGTTAAGTATCTTACTTTTTTTATAGCCAGTTAACCAGAACTTTTTGTTTCAATTTACGTCGTTGAATTCACAAGTAGAATATTAAACGTAACTTGTATGCATTGTATACATGGGAAATTTTTATTTCATTGTAGCAAAAGCAGATTGTACTTTCGGCATTTTCGGAATTAAAGGTGGCATATATTTTGAACAGCGATTTTTATCCAAGCTGTACTCATGTAATAGCAGGTAATGAATGTATTGATTTGTTGCAGGTGATGATTTGGTAGACAGTTTTGTCTATCGCATAATAACAATAATAGCAATAGCATGGAATGTTTTTTATTATAAGTGGTGTAAGAATTTTCAAATGGTTTATTTGAAGTTTTGAACTTGAGATAAATGTAACAAATAATTTTAAATAAATAAACTTTAATTGTAAGCAGTTTTGTTTCAGATTTATTATTAGTTTGTTTTTTTGTTATTTGCATGAATTATGTTTGCTGATAGGTACGCTTGGTCGCACTGAGAAAGCATTATGTGCTCTTGCCACAGGAAAATGGATACTCACATTCGCTTACGTAGAAGCATGTCGCCAGCACGGATTTCTTGTTGAAGTGAGGGTTTTTTTGGTTAATTTAACATTTTAGATTTGCAGTTTGCAAGAGTTGACTGATGTTTCAAGGAACAAGAATATGAGTGGGCGAAGTTTCTACGTGATTCTGGTGATGATGTGGACGTTGGGATGCTCGATGTGGCTGAAGCGGCTGTTAGATGGAGAAAAAAGATTCAGCGAGTAAGAAATTTTCAGTGCAACATGCTTTTTCATTTTGTGTAGTACATAAGTAAAATTTACAATATAATGATTTTTGGTGGTGTTCGCCAATGTTGAAGTCACAGATATTAAAACAATTAATTTCTATTATTTTGTTGATTCGATGTAATTTGCTTTT
The DNA here is from genome assembly GCF_000181795.1 of Trichinella spiralis. Lineage (NCBI taxonomy): Eukaryota > Metazoa > Nematoda > Enoplea > Trichinellida > Trichinellidae > Trichinella > Trichinella spiralis. Next base: position 1,044 of record NW_003531366.1, read on the forward strand.
GTTGCTAATTGTTAATTGTAATTAGGAGCAGAGATATGCTTTTGATGGTTGGATGGCATTTATTGCAGCCGATTCAGCGAAGCAGAAATCATTAGAGCGTCTTATTTGTTTTGGAGGTGGAAAAGTTTTCACAAAGTAAACATAATTTCTGCTTTTAAATTGATAAATTGAAAAGTTTAATTGGTAACAAATTTCAGGGTTGAAGATGCTCCCAAAGGTTGTTTCGCTTTCGTGGATGTCAACAGTTTAAATTTTACGAAGGTAGATTTTTTTATAATATTATAAAACACTGTTATAAATGTAAAGCATTGTCATGAAAAAGTTGAATATACAGAGAGTTTGAGATTTAC
>NW_003531367.1:0-1680 GCF_000181795.1 Trichinella spiralis
GAATTTTTTTTTTTTTGTGTTTATGTCCCCACATTTAATGTGGTAGAGTTATTTTTTTGTTCCAAAGTGCCCATTAGAAAGAAATTTTTCCAAAAGATTTTTTTTTTTTCTTTTTGCCAGGTTTTTGGAGCGTTTAAAAGTGGTTTTTTTGACAGTTTGGCATTGCGGTTTTTATTTATGGCTTTTGGAAAGAAACCAAATTGGCGGGGTTTTTGGCAAGGGTTTAAATTAATATTAACCATTTTTAAATTCCCCAGAATTAAATGAAAAAAGGAATCATTTTCGAATTTATGTGGGGGGGTTGCTGTCATTAAGTTAAGGTAAAAAGCCAGGTTGGAATTAGTTCCCAGTCAACTTCAATTTAACATCATCCAAGAAAAAATTTTCAACTATTTGTTATAAATGTGAGCAATAAATGTTCAGGGAGCAGGTGGAAAAATAATTTTTTTCATCCCAGAAGGATGAACATTATTTTTCGTAAATGCGCTTGACACATTAAGCGATTAGACAGAAGCCACTCTTTGAGAAAATATGTGGGCCTGTTTCGCAATCTCATTGGTCAATTTCGTCTTCTAATCTGCTTTGCTCTGCTTTCGTCATTTTTCTGTCTGTTTTTTGTTTGTGCAGCGTTCAGTTATTCTCTATGTTGCGCTGTTGACGCTAATAAACGCTTGTTATATATCATGCATTTCTATCATATTTCACAATAAAACATTTATTATATGTATTATATTATTTAATGAATTACATAATATGCATAACAATGCTTTAACAGACAAAGTTGTTATAAAATGTACAACACTTTCTTCCAGTGCTTTCGACCAATTTCTTTACAATTCGACAATTCGAAATTTCTTTCGACAAATTCGACTAGTATTATTGCGTTTATTTTTCCATCAGCATTAATAATTAATGTATTGCTAAACTAACAAATAGTGTAATGCAGATTAGAAAGCGGAAGCAGAAATCAGATTACGCATCAGGCCCTCAAGGAATAGCTTTTGATTAATGTTGCTGGTAATCAGTGTTGCTTTATTGCAAAATTGAAGATGGCGGTTTGCTTGACATTACTGAATTTTGTGACTTCAACAAAACTATCAATTTGGGAAGGTGAATCAATCGATGAAAAATTGCTGTACGTCACGCTGCCTTTCAGCAAATTGCCTGATCTTGATCAGCATCTCCACAGTCTCATTACGCCTTCTTCATCATTAAAGGCAGACTGGCATTTCGTTTACCGGTTTCCTTGTTCTTTTAGCTTCGCTTCGGCGAAAGGCACCCAATATTTTTTCACGCTTTTTCTAGATATTGGCAGCTGTTGACAGATCTAAATTTCGGGATTTACACACTTCGCGCTGCTTGGCTACTGATTCAATCTGTCGGATAGTTTTCACTTTTTTATTACTAGACGATAAATTTGCTTCTGAATTGTTAATTGGTTTAAAGACGACAGTAGCCAAAGATATAGATAAAACCATAGTATATACTGAAACTGAAGTTCGTGTTATTCAGAGGCGATAATGCTTTTGGGGAAAAACTGTTTACGTTAAAAGGAAATTCATATTAAGCCATGCTTGATGTTTGCGTTAACTTGTAGCTTTAACGTAATGCTATCACCTACGCGATTTTCTTTTACTCGCATTTTGCTGTCTAATCAATGTTTTTCATTAACCGGAAGGC
>NW_003531368.1:0-3896 GCF_000181795.1 Trichinella spiralis
CGGCTGAGAGAAAGGCATTCTTCCAAATCTGGTTCCTCGACGCGGTGGTTCTTTTTCGACGGAACTCGGACGGTGAGCGTTCTTTCCAGTCTGATTTTGCCAACTGGTCAATCTTACCCGCCAAATCATCAACTACTGCATTTTTTCTCTTTCAATTTGTACGTACTTATTTCGTTGTCGCTTTTTAACAATTTTTGGCACCATTGAACGCAATGCACTGACAATATCCCCAGTGTCATCTGCGTTCAATTCATCATTATTGCACTGTGTCGTCGTGAACAGGAAAACAATCAGCAAACAACAACAACAAAGTTATCCCGCCCCGAAAATGTATTCATTTCAACTTTCCCATCATATGCCATTCATCTTATTTATCTGGTCGATCCAATTGTAAAGTTTCTGAAACTGTTTCGTGAAACTTTCCCATTTATTTTGGAAAACAAATTCAATTCTTATCCCCTTCTAACTGATAGATAATATTAGCGGTATAATTTATTCTTTTTTCATCCCCATTTGCCAAGGCTGGTCCTTTGCAATCGATATCAACAATTCTTTCTTCTTGCATGGGCGTGTAACTTGGACTTCAATCACGACGTCACAATATGAACGAATAAAAATTGTTACGTTTAAGCATATTTATTTGTCGCTTCTTCGCATGCATATCAGAGTCGGTTGAAAATGGGCCGCCTGATTTTGTGAATGCTTTCAAATTAGTATGTTTCTAGAACGCGCACTCCGCTGACCTGTTGTGCTAGCTGAAAAATCTTTTTCTCATCTTAACACGGACAAAATTTCCACCACCTACAGTAGGACATAACCGAACAGACACCATCGCAGTTAGATGGAAGTAAGTCACATTGCAAATTACGTCATTATTCAATTTTTTGGCAATTGTTCTATTTCATTTGCAAAAGTTAAATTTGCATTTCACTACGTGATTCAAGAAAAAAGACTAATATCAGTTTGAGAAAAATTTCAACACAACTAGCGCAAATTGCATAAAGCAACCACAACACACTTGCAACATAAATACCACAGCGCAGAACAATATTTAAATGAAAATTCAATTGCAACAAATGCAATTCTTTTAAATCTTTTTTTCCCTTAATTAAGTATTCATCATTTCAGTTTGAACTACAATGAAAAGAGTGGCAAAAAATAAAGGTTGAAAAATTTTTTTTCTACATTTCTATTGCACAACACAATGCTGACGTAACAATTGACCTTCTGACATGATTGTGTCAAAAAAGACAAATCAACTTCATGCAACCTGACCTAAGAATAAACTGTTGAGCAATAAATTGAATGCAGTCGAAGCTGTCAACACGTAGCAGGAAGAAAAAATGTCAAAAACATGAAGCGAATTGCTCTTTTCGTGGAATATCAATAATGAAGAACGAGCAAATGGACAAATATAAATCAAAAAACAAAAATTTCACTTACAAATTCATATTCTTCATCATTAACGTCAAATTCTTCACTGTTTAAATTTGTATTTTCAAAATAAAATTATTTTTTTGCAATATAATTTTTTAATAATTAAAATTAAATGCATTGCGTAAGTGGTATACTGTACTTGCTTAAAAATGAATCTACTGTAACTGTAACTTTTGTAGCATTTTTCAAAATAATTTCTTTCTCTACTGCAAAGTATTGAACTGCAGTTGCACATTACACATCTCTTACGATGTACTCGGCAACTTTCAAATCTTTTTTAAACCTCTTAAAAATTTTATTTTGCATTTTGCTTCATTGCAAATGATTCCGTTTTGTAAAGTTATGCATGTTGTGCGGAAGTTGGTGCTCACATTCCGAGTTGAATATTTTAATCGATGAAATATTGATTTTTGATTTATGCATTCACAATCTTAGAATAAATTTGAAATTTTGATTCTATTCTTTTGATTAAACTTGCATTTTTGTTACTGTAATGCATTCAGAATACAAAACCGGCGTATTGAAAAGTTTATTTTGTCAAGTTTTATATTTACTCAGAAAGCGTTATTAATATTTGCATCGTTTAACAATTTTCGACATTTGTCGTTTCATTTGACAAACAGAAACGTCATCTTCTGTTTGCATGACTTTTACAGGTACAAAATTACGAAACTTGCATAATATATTTCTTTTGCAAAATGCGCAGTTATTTTTTCAGTACGTTTTTAATTATTATTAAATAATAAAGTGATAAATAATATATTATATTTGCATTTTGTGTATTACGCGATTGAAAACGCAATGCGTTTGTTTAATGTTGCTATTTTTCATTGAATTTCAGTGCAAATAGTGGTGAAATAAGGTAGCTGAGCTGTCACATTTGGCAAATGGACGTTTTTATTGTTGGTGTTGATCGTCTTTTATATGTATTGCTGCAAAATGTGCAAAAATGTTTTGTTTACAACAGTACTGTTTGAAGTAATGAAAAGAGATTGAATTGAACAGCTTGTAGCAAGTTGCATGTCGTTTTTTTCCTTCTTTTTCTTAATCACAGCCTAGTACAGCCGGAAGTAGAACCAAGAAATGATGTGGTGAATGGCGAAGAGAAAAAGAAATGGCTACAAAGATGGCATATTCATTTTTTTTCAGGTTAATTAAATAGATTCTTGCTTTTGAAGGGGAGAAAAAAGAATATGTGAAATTGAAGTTTTTTTTTATTTCTTCTCTTTTAGGGAATAAACGGAAGTCATTTCAACGAATGACTGTGCAAAAGTTGGTTATTTTGGTAGAGTGATAAATTATGAGGCATGTTGGTCGAACACACTTTGCGAGATGGATGCTGAATCAGTTGGTGTTTGTTATTTTGGTTGTGTTCTGCTGGTATAGAAGTTGTGGTGATTTTTGTGGATATTCTTGCAATTTCATCGACAACCAGGACGCGACTTGCCTATTTTATCGCAACACATCTTCTTGTGAAAATCGTTGGGCAAGTTTCACTCCAACTTCCAATGATAGCGGCGGTGTGCAGTTGAGAACATGCGACGTTGAAGAGGACGATGTGCGCGTGGAATTGCAAGCTTATGTGGTTGAACAGAACATCTACGCTCCGTTTGTGAAGCTGAATGTTAGTTTGCACTTGGCAACGGGCTGTCATGGGGCTGCGGTCAGTCGGTTCCGTTGTTTGCAAATGGTCGGCGTGATTTATGCTGTCTGCGCTGGAACTGCCCATCTGCGGACTTGTCGAATGCTCGAATGAACGATGTCCCAAGATACTTGAGTTCATACGCACGAAATGAATAGTTTTCCGTTGCTCGACTTGCCTTTGCTCAACATTAACCCTGATTAACTACTGCTATGCCAACTACTGCAGTCTTTCTGCAGCAAGTTACTTTGCTTTTTAATTTACACTCTATCTGCTGGATTCAACTTATTTACACATCAATATAAATTAATTAACAACGTTTTTCGAGAAGACTTGTGTTAAGAACCAATAAACGAATAATTTTGTGTTCTTAAATTACCTTTTCATTACATTTACCCTAAGTAATTACTGCTAGACAAACTACTACAGTCCTACTGCATTAAGTTACTTAACAGTTAATTTACACTGTATCTGCGGGTTTCAACTTATTTACATCTACTATAAGGAGTAATTAACCAACGTTTTCAGAGGAGAGGGGGGGGAGGAACCATAAAACGAATAATTTTGGGGTCTTAAAATTTACATTTTCCTTAACATTACCCCTTTGGGAATACTTGCATACAACTAACTACAGGCCCACTTGCAGTAAAGTTACTTTACCGTTAAATTTAACCTGGGATCAAGCTGGCTTCCACTTTATTACAACAAATAATAATTAATTAACACGGGTTTTCAGAAGATAATTGGGGTTAAAACCATTACCCCAAATTTTTTTTGCCCAAAAAAAACCCTTCGCTTATTATTTCCCCAAGAAATA
>NW_003531369.1:0-1727 GCF_000181795.1 Trichinella spiralis
AAAAACTGCTAATGAAAAGTATTTTTGAAAAAAAATATCTGTAAATGACGATTTTGTCCGAGTGGCGCTCATAAAATACTACAAAATGGTGAAAAATGGAAAACTTTCAGCGCAACTGGTGTCTAATTTTAACACGTTTACAAGTCATGGTAAAGATTATCTTTTTATAATATAAATTAGGAATATTTTTCTGTATTATAGTTTACCTTTACATAATATTGGAGATTTAGCTTTATCGTTACATTTTTCTGTGATAAAATTAGAATTTTTAATGATACAAATTTATGCTGATCTGATTTTAATTTAAAATTTGTTTTGTAGATGAACTGTACAAGCAGATAGAGGAAGTTAAATTGAGAAATAAAATGAAGAATATTAGTGATGCGTTTCGATTGATTGATGAGAAAGTGTTCAAGTTAAGCGAAGGTGATCGACCGAGTGTGCCGAATGTGATCATACTTTTCACAGATGACCATTCACCTGTGCAAAAGTGTGAGCCTCATCTTTGGGCAGAAAAGTTGACAAGGGAAAAGCACAGAATTTTTGTTGTAATGATAGCAAATTCTAATTCGGCAAATTCTCGGGAAAAAAGAAAATATCTCTACAACTATCTTCGTAACAAAATTGCCAGCGAACCGGATTTATTCTTTATTCTCAGTAAACACGTCGATGTAGAAACGAATGCAGATATTCTTGTTACAAAGCTTCTTACGAAAGTTCCGAGTTTTTACTTTGCATCAAAAGGAAAGGAAAATTCTTCATACGAAATTCCAGCATATGAAACGAATAGCATATCCCTTGGAGAAATGGTGGACAGTGTTCCTGAAGAAAATAATTTAAATCTTATCCTAATGAACAGCTACACAACTACAGTCAGAAGTTTTACAAGTGAAAAATTTTTAACGAGCAGTGTGAACGTCATAGATACTAAAGCTAGCCGAGAAATGGAAATCACTAATAGCAGTTGGCCACCTGTTGAAACGGTTATGAGCGGAAGTATGTGAAAATTTTATTCATTTGTATAATAATGAAAAGTTTCCACTTTGCAGATGAAGAAAATGAAGTAATGGGTTCAAAAATGACGTTTGATCATGAGATGAGCATGACTGAGAGAGCGGATGTTAATGATATATCAACAGAAACAAATACTGTGGAATTTATTGAAAGCAGTACTGGTGTTACATTGAATTTTAGTGAAAATGACGTGATATCATCTACTTTTGAAGAAGAATCAGAATTGAGGTTTGATTATGCAGATTACACCAGCTTTTCGAAAAATGAGGAAGAAGATACTACAACCAAGGAAAACGATAATCCTCTACTACGAACGGAAACTTCCCACCCTTTGTTTGTTGAATACAAAACTGAAAGTGATTATGAAGAAAATGATGTAAATTGGAATAGCGTAAAAACAACTGAAATAGCAGAAGATCATGCCGTTACTTTATGGCCAGAAACCATAAATACTGGAATTATTGGAGCAGATGTTGTTATCAATGAGACTTTAGAAGCTTTTGAAAATGCAAATTTCGTTAAGAGTTTAGAAAATGATGCACTAAAGAATAATGAAAATGAGGTCAGTGCAGCAGAAAATTATAATGTCTCTGAAACAGATACTGCTGGTTATTACGGATCAGATGACAGGAAAAATTGTAGTGGAATAAGAGTGGACAATTCAACGGATTTGTCAAAAATTATTTCACGTTTTATCCACGAAAAACATCATT
>NW_003531369.1:4090-5519 GCF_000181795.1 Trichinella spiralis
CATGGGAAAGTTGGGACTGTTATCTACTCTGGACAAACTTTACTGTTGTGGTGCATAGTGACAAGAACAGAAGGCACCTAATTTTTCAGTATGCAATTTACTCATGCAAGTCTTCAGTAGAAGAAGAAAGCAGATGACAAGCTGACGACATGCTGTGACGTCATTTTTGGAGTGCTTACTCTTTTGCACTATGTTAACGAAAGTGGCATTTTCTGCCAACATTCTTGTGTCAGTTCAATACTGAAAAAATTATTTGTCGCTATATTGCGGCTTTTGCTGCACTGAGGAGCAGATGGACTAGCTACCAGCTCAGTTGTAAACGAACAGCTGACAAACTGATGCAGAAGTTTGCATTTCTAGTCAGCTGTATATGGAAGCTATTTCTTAGTTTTCAGATATCTTAGAGTCCTAATATTTAGATAAGTTAGCTAGGAGAAAATTAGTTAGCCTTATTGTAATATCTTTTGGGAATCTTACTTCTTAAAAGAAGCCTTTAATAAAGCGCGATTTTACTTTTTATATGCGCTACTCACCAAATTTGGAATGTTTTGCCTCGTCAGTTTCTTCTAACTGTTCTGGAAGAACACACAAACTGTTAAAAAAAAATATATATAATGGTTAAAAATTGCTGTGATTCATAATATCCCAAAGATTCAAATTGCGTTTATTTTATTTTCAACCATCACAATATCTAATAAACTGAATCAAATTACAAAAAATGTTATAGTAAAGCTTCTTATTGCTTCAAAAGAACATTCATAAAACCACAATTTAGATAATCTTGTGGGGCAAAAGAAAAAAAAAGTTAAAACCATTAGAATAATTTAATACTAAAAGCTTATCAGAATTTTTAGCACCCGTTGTTGAAGATAATTATTTGATAGATTAAAAGCAAGTGTTGTTGCATACAAAAATGTTATAACTTTTCCAGCTTACGAAGGTTCAGGACACCTGCTTGGTTAGAATGTTTGCAATTAAGATATTAAATAAACTTTTCAATGTGGTGGTTTGCTGCAGTAAGTGTGATAATTATTAAATCAAAATAAAAGGTGTAATATTCGTATAAAGAAGTCAACTCCTCTCTAGTGGAACAGTTATTTGCTTTGATAGCATTGCAGATAAAGCTATGGGATGACAAAGCATCTGAATCAGTTTGTTAATATGATTTTGTATTTTTTGTATATTTATATATATGCAAATTATTTGAATAGCACGAGCATTTTCAAATAAATGCTGATATATTAATACCAAAGGCAACAAAAATACAAACTACACGTCCCAAAGTGGACAAAAGACAAGCACTTTATAAATATAATGCAATATTGCAACTGCAATTTATATTGCAACTGTTGTAGTTCATGAAGAAATATGATATGCTAAATATTTTTAAATTAACATTTTGTAACTGGTAAACAATAATAACATTTGA
>NW_003531370.1:0-1915 GCF_000181795.1 Trichinella spiralis
TTTTTCTTTTTAGTAACTACTTACTTGTACTTACTATTATTTGGCAGTTTGAATAAAATAAAAGTATAATTTAAAAAGCCAAAAGTAATTTTTAAAAAATGGAAAAGTGTACTCACCAGGAGGATTTTTCAATTCAATCAAATTATTATTGGACTTGTGAAATCATCAGGGACGAGCAGTAGCGGTAGGCATTAGTTGTAAATACCGTTTTGCTGGGTTCAGCCATCGGAATCACCGGATGCTGGTTGCTGGATTTTTTCGCTTTCAAGCTTATCGCCCACTGAGCTGCTTTTCCTCAAAGTGCTCACTTCACGCTGTGGATCGACCGACGAATCCGCCGGCATCGTGCAATAGACTGAATGAAACGATTGGAAATTATTCTTCAAACCTTTTCTCTTTTCAGGCTTCTTCTTCTTCTTCTTCTTTTTTATTTGAATGGAAAATTTTGAACTGACTTGACTGTCCGTTGTCGACTGGTCAGTGTCCGAAAGAAAAGAACTTGTCGACGAGGTGGTGTCCATCAGTGGTGAATATTTCGCACGGCTGCTCAGCAAAGCAGAGCTGTCCGACGCGGCCACACCCCTGCTCATTGGAAACGGTTGATTAGCTTTCAGCGACATTTGTTCTCCGACACTGGCCGCAGTTTGTTTTGGATCACAATTGACAGCCTCTTCCTTTGATGGTTTGTAATTGCTCGCAGCAGCAAAAGCTGACGTCTCTGATTTAAATGCTGACAACGAAACTGAATCAGCTTGCTTCACTCCTTTCGATATTTTTGAACTTGAAGCTTTCACTAAATTTCCAAAAAGAAAGTAAAAAATTAACACCAACATATGTAAATTAAACATATATATATACATACATATGACTATATGTATAATTATTTCATTTTTTGATTTACAAAACAAACATGACAATTCAGCTTTATTAACTCTCATCTCTACTATGATCAACAACGGAAATAATTCTTCCACTGCAACTGCAACAGCTTGTACCTTTGCTTTTTATAGAAAATCACTCGTCTATTTATTTTTTTTCTATTAAAATTATCATTAAATATGATCGATCCTTAATTCTCTTTAATGTCCATTTTGTTTCTTCTACTGAAGTGTAAATAAATTTTCACTCAACTGATATGATTCACTTGTCAAAATTGTTCGTTCACTGGATTTTCACTTACAATCCTATCTGTGTGCACGTTTTAGTGTTGATGACTAATTCGAAAAGAAAATTAATTTTTTTTTCAAACTTCATTGCAAATTCAAATTTTGCCTTTTAACCAATTCCTTGCATAACCTTCACCATGCAAAAATGCATTTAATCAATTTTCAGCTTTTTCTATGTTCGAGAAAATTAATGAAAAAAAAATATGCTTTCATCATGCATTCTGCATTGTTTGATGACATCAATGTTTAACTGATTGCAGAAAATATAATTGAATGAATTTTATAAATTCTTCTGCAATTGCACACATTGCATTATTTTATAAAACAAATCTGAGAATTTCAAGCATTTTGCATTTGCTTTGCCAAAGCATCATTTCAAAGCAAAAAAGTCAACTGCGATGATAAAATTGAAATTAAAACAGCATGAATTTACTTTTTAAAAAAAACTTATACCAACATATAATCAATCATATTTTTTTACTTTTTGAAATAAACCATAAAAGCTATAGAAACAGGAAGAAACACAATTAACCAATTTTAATTTACACGCAGAATAGAATAAAGAAATCTTTGACGTGCAACTTAAATGATTAAATTGATTACAATTAAAACAAAAAAACATCCATATGCATATTTATTTATTTATTATTTGATGTAAATTAAAGAAAACATAAAAATTCAAATCACTCTCTGGGGATTATAAACATTTTGATTCAATGATTATAATGCGCATTATAATGCACAGGTGC
>NW_003531371.1:0-1462 GCF_000181795.1 Trichinella spiralis
TTTTCATTTTGTTTTTAATGTAATGGGATATTCACATAAATCAACTAAAATCTATCCCGCTTACACTCTAATTCTACTTATTTTTTCAGTCTTATTGATCGGTGCCTTTTAAAAAATCAAACAGATTTAAACTAGTTGAATTTTTTTAATAATCAATCGCAAATTGCCAGGCATTCAAAGTTAAAAAAAATATTGTGGTTCAAGATGAAAAAGTCCAACTATATTTTTTCTGTTTAAAAATTAGGGGAATGTATATGTATGTAAATGTATATACATGTATTATATTATATTACATTATATTGTTGTGACAGAAAATGTTAAACCAAAATATATATATAAAATGAATCATTATTGCAGTTGAAAAAATTTATTTCTCAATATATTTCTTCATTTTAATAATAAAAATATCATTTTAATATTTTAATTCATTTACTTTGTAATTCATATTAAATTGTTTTTAAAGAATTGAAAATTATCAAGAATTATTTTAGATATTTCAAAAGTAGAATTTATGCATTGCTTTTGCTTTAAATACAATTTATTTTTCATTTCATCGGGGCAGTGAACGTGGCGTAAGCGTATCACTTGCCTGGGGTTGTGCAGAGTTGTTATATCGGGGTTCGAGTCCTGATATGAAAAAAGAAAATTGCGGCGTAAAGCGCAGCGCAAAGACCGTGTGTAGAGCTAACAAGCAAAAGCTCTAATACACAAAACAGGGTTTGGGACGTTCCCAACCCTGGGATCCCTTTTCACAATAAATTTTGAGAAAAAACAGCAAAATGAATCCTGATCACGTAGCAGCATTTACGACAGCTAAAAGATATTGATATATGACTTTTTCCATTTTTTACATATTTTTATGCCTATTTTCACTATATTAGGTTGGTATTTCTACTGTATTTCTTTGATGAAGAGAAATGTTGATATTCATGCTATTATTTACAAGCTTTCAACTGAAAATGCTTATTTCAGTTAAATGATCTGATCTAAGTGACTTGACAAACTGATGATTGATATGACTGCGGTTGCAAAACTTTTTTTAGCTCGTTGTTACTTTTGCCGTTGTGTGTTCACTGTGAAGCGCTTACTCTATCCCTATTACTTGCAATGCACATCTAATTTGATTTTTATTTTGTTTTATTGTTAATGGGATATTCACATAAATCACTAAAATCTATCCGCTTACACTCTAATTCTACTTATTTTTTCAGTCTTATTGATCGGTGCCTTTTAAAAAATCAAACAGATTTAAACTAGTTGAATTTTTTTAATAATCAATCGCAAATTGCCAGGCATTCAAAGTTAAAAAAATATTGTGGTTCAAGATGAAAAAGTCCAACTATATTTTTTCTGTTTAAAAATTACGGGAATGTATATGTATATAAATGTATATACATGTATATATATATTACATTATATTGTTGTGACAGAAAATGTTAAACCAAAATATAGTATATAAAAA
>NW_003531372.1:0-1930 GCF_000181795.1 Trichinella spiralis
ACATGGTATTTCTACTTGTCTTTCTTGCTATGCCCAAGCGTGTTCACAGAAACTTATTTCCTGATTGTACTATGCTGCGGCGTTTTGTAAAATAATTTTGCGATTAAAGCAAGCAATTATGTGTCAATTAAAGGTATGTAAATTTTCAATAACACGCACCTGATGATTTTTTGAGTAATTTGATAAAGTTGTCGGTTTGAACATTTGAAAATTATAGAATAAAAGTACTGGCATATTGCACAAAAATAGATTTCCAATATGATTATTTTGGACAATTCTTATTTCTGAATTGCAATTAATCAAAAAATATAGTGAACAAAGGTTTATAATTTTGAAAGTTACTGTTATTTAAATGAAAATCGGGAATAATTCTTATTAAAATAATTTCCTTTTCTTTGGTAAAACATTGATATTCTTGTTTCAAAAATGAATGCAATCATTCCATATGCACATTAATTTGACATTAATATTTCATTCCTTTTCATTGCGATACCGTTAAAATCTTATCTCAGTTTCACTTTTTTTTGACATATCTCAAAAATGACGCAATCAGGAGCTGTCTAAACTTTTTTTTTATAATAGTTGGAAAATAATTTTCTACCTATATAAAACAATTGCCTTAATTTTTGGATAAAAAATTTTTTATCGAAAATTGTAAAATTTCATGAGCAATAGACTTTATTGTTTTTGGAAAATCAGCGAAAAATTTGTTTTCAAAATTTGCAGTTTTTTTGATTTTTCTAGTTTCATATCCATAAAATAAAGTGTTTTCTAGAGCTTCAATCCACACTACCAAGTAGTTGTGGAATTAATGGCCTCTAAATTTGTCTATAGCCTATCTTAATACATAGGGAACTTGCCCATCGGTAATTCTCTTTCAACGGCAGAAATGACTGCCAATTTCTGCGCATAAAGGCATTTTTGATATCGAATCTATTAGATTTCTACTAATCTATCGTTTTTTACGATCAATTGAATTGAATTTTTGAAATTATTACTGTTAAATAATCATTAATTGCTACGAATCAAAACGAAAGCGATGGAAGTGTTTACTTTGATGAAAAGTAAACATTTCATGGAATGCGGTGCCCATTACCATCTTTTTCATTTACTAAACTTCTCATTGATACCAAATGTGTGGCTATTTAAATTCACTTTCGCTAAGTAGCAATGATGTAATGGTGATTTGCATAATCAGTACAATATGCAGTTCCCCAGGGTGAAAATTCATTGAAAATGCAATGTAATTAAATAAATTCACAATTCATGTCAAACTATTGATCTAATGCATGGCATTTGTTCGAATCCTTAGAGACATTCAACAGTTTGTACTCTGATACTTATTCCATGCTTCTCAGAAACTACGGCATATTGTAAAATACTTTTATAAATATTGCAAGCAATTATGTGCCATTTATAGGTATGTAAATTTTCAGTAACGCGAAATAGATGATTTTTTGAGAAATTCGATAAATTTGCCGGCTTTAGCATTTGAAATTTATAGAATGAAAATACTGGCATATTGCCCGTAAATAGCTTTCTAATGTGATAATTTTGGATAATTCTTATCTATGAATTGTAATAAGTCAAAAAAATTCAGTGAACGAAGGTTTTTAATTTTGAAAGTTCCTGTTGCTTTAATGAAAATCAGGAGCAATTCTTATTAAGGTCAATTCATTTTTTTGGAGAAAAACATTGATAGTTTTGTTGTAAAAATTAATGACATCATTCATGTTCACATTTATTATACTTTTAATTTTTATTGCTATTTATTTCGACTTCGTTAAAATCTTATTTCGGTTTTACTTTTTTATATATCTTAACAAACGTTCCATCCGGAGCTGTCGGTATAATTTTATAATAGTTAGCGAATAATTTTCTACCGATATAAATCAATTGAATTAATTTTTGGAAAAAAAAATTTTTCTCA
>NW_003531373.1:0-634 GCF_000181795.1 Trichinella spiralis
TCAGTTGCGGAATATTTTCATGATGTTTATGGGCCATTAAAGTATCTAAATTTGCCCTTGGTTCAAGTCGGCAGTAAATCAAAACCAATTTATTTCCCAGTTGAAGTATAAAAAACTGACAATTGTTTCAACTTTTTTTAATACAATGAATTCATTTTGGCCAATTTAGCTTTGTCAAGTGGCAAACTGTCAAAGATACAACAAGAAATTGAAAGCGTGTCAAACGACTTCTATAATTCGAGTATGTTAATGATTTTAAATATTGATAATAATAATAATAAATTGTTATATATTTAGTTTGCTTCGACAGACGCTCCTACTCGAATTCTAAAGTGTATTGACATGGTCAAGAAATCAAATTTTAGTAGTGATCCATTTTTGAAAAGTTTTGGCGTTCAAATTAAAGCGGAACCAATGACTGTTAGTGGACGAGTTTTGCCACCGCCTAGGTTGGAATATGGTAAAGGAAATGGAGGACGTGTAAATAAATAATAATTATTCATATCATTCATTTTGAAAAATATTTGTTTCATAATTTGTCTTATATTTTTAGCAAATAATTCTTACACCAAAAGATGGAGCATGGAATTTGACTGAATTTAAATTTTTTGAATCTGCTTCTTGCAAATCATTT
>NW_003531374.1:0-1090 GCF_000181795.1 Trichinella spiralis
TTATTCAAATGTGCCTTTCTTTGATTCTAGGCAAAATAAGATGTGTAACATGGGATAATTACCAGACTTATTCTGTATTCCCATGATAGTTCTTCGGCACAACATTTAGCAAATCTCTCAGTCTATTTCATATAGCACTACTATTGAGCGCATAATAGCCAAGTGCAGTCTCAAATGGACTCGAAATATAGTCGTTCATTTGAAATGCAATTAAAATTATAATTTGCATGCAAAAGATATCATGCGATTGAGAATTCAGTTTGGAATAAATGAAAAATCGCCATTGTTTTGTTCCTCGTCAGACTGTCATGTATTATAATACATGTGCATGATAAATCTTCTGGGTACTATATCCGTCCCCCCTCTTTCATAAATTACACGTATCAACGCCCCTGAATGAAGAAATATATAATGCAGTAATATATAATGATATAAATAATGCAGTAGAAAGATGCTCAGCTAGTGAACCTACGATTTTAAGCTATGCCACAGACACAAATAATCACGATGAGTTGACCACGTAGCGAGTTGACCACGTGGCAGAGTTGACCGCCGTGGTGAGTTGAACTAGATCCTCTTGTGACAAACTGTGGCGGCGGTATGCCCCTTGTGTATGAAAGCAGGGTATACAAATTAAAATATACCGGTAAACGGAGGAAATGTGGGGGGGGGGTGTTCAAAAGTATGTGCTGACCATATTGAATGTGTTCCTTGCCATTAACAATTTGTTTGAAGTGAATCGAAACCTATACTGGTATTTGCGACGGGTTTCAGCATTAGACTGCTGGCAGCCATGCGAACCTGGGGCATGGATGGTACTTTTAAGGTTGTACCACAATGGTATCAACAATGCCTTTGTGGCGGGTAAGCTGGTGCCAGCAGTCTACTGTTCATGTACGGGTAAAAATATTGGAACATACTGGTTTATTTTTCAAGCTTTATTGAACAAAGCGGCAGTTCTCAAAGTCAATCTTAATCCAGAAACAATAATTTGTGATTTTGAAATCGCTCGGTGATACCTCTTTATTCAATAAAATTTTGGAATAAATATTTTCATTATAATATTACGTCACTACTAATAAGTTACGTA
>NW_003531375.1:0-1299 GCF_000181795.1 Trichinella spiralis
TTTTTCTGGACAAATACAGGCAAAAAAATTTAAAATTTCATTAATTTATTTGATAATGCATTTTCAACTTTGAACATTGAAAAATTATGATAAAGAGTAATGCCAAATAAGAACATCATTACAAAATTAAAATTAGCTATGAATTATTAGAATGAATTGTGAATATGATAAACAACAGAAACTGTTGGGTAAGAAGTAAGATAATAATAAAATCATTCAAAATGATGAAGCATTTTTCATGCATTCAGTAACATTAAAACAACAAAATTTATAAATACAATTAGCACGTCCTTTTTAAATTTTCACTGGAAACAGTAAAGGTGGCATCATTCTGTGACACTGGCAGACTGGAAATAATTGGAAGACTATTGAAAATAATTTCCATTTGACGTTCCCAAAACTGAAAATCCGCCTGCTGAATTTCTCCCACAACGTCTTTATAAAATGGATGGATTTCGAGTAGGCAATTAATGCATTGAAACGCTTTCCAAAGTTTGAACATCAAGATGCTATCATTATCATTTTCAGCGAATGCCATTACTTTTATCGTGTTATTTTCTTCATGTAGCAGCTGGATACGACATTCACAAATATTTTGTATCGCTTTTACAGTTAAGCTATTAGGACCGATTATTCTTTTTGCAACATCAAATGGGTAGTGCAAAGATGAATAAATCTTCGTAGCAAATGCGTTTTCCTTTTCTCCAATTTGTACAGGTGGCGGAAGATGAAGAAAGTTCTGCAGCCGTGTCAATGTTAGCAAATTCTTCATGTGATAAAGCAAAATATTTTCTTCAAGTTTTTCAAACATATCTACTATACCTACAGTGATGAATGAATTCTTCTCATTTAATGGAGCATTCAACAAATCTGCGCCACATAAATTAACGGGAAAATGAACCTTCAACATTTCAGCTCGAGTTGCATAGAATTTCAAATCTTTTAATTGAACTGCATTCACCATGTCTTCGTCAGAAGAAAACGATTTTAGCAGGCAATTAATGCATTCAAATGCTCTCCAAAGCTTGAATTTCACAATACTTTCAAAATCACGCTCGACGAATACTTCGATTTGTAGCGCATTGACTTCTTTCCAACGCAGTCGGATGCGGCATCCACAAACTGTTTGAATCACTTTCACAGTTAAACCACGAGGACCAATTATTCTGCCTGCAATATTAATGGAAAGTCGAGAAGTGAATAATCTTCTTAGCATATCCCTTTGTACTCTTACCCCTCGCCTGCCGGTGATGGAATGCCGAAAAAAATCTGGAAACATGGGCAATGCTACAAAGTTGT
>NW_003531376.1:0-1649 GCF_000181795.1 Trichinella spiralis
CATGAAATATGCCTTTCTGCACCATGGGTAGGCATCTGTTTAGTGAATAAAATTTTTCGTCTAATTGAATTGCAAAGCGTTTCGAATTATTCTGATATTTAACACTTGAATTTTTACAAATTTCAAAAAATTCATAAAGTTTTGCATATGTTCATGAACATCTTCAGCTGCTACGTAGTGAAAAAAAATCTAGCTCTTGCTCTACAAAAAGAAAGAACAGATTCAACGTAATCTGCTAAAATTAATGATATTATTACATGCAGAAATGAATTTACCACGGACATTATGTGTTCTACTGCTTCTTGGTCTTGATGGAGAAGATATGCTTGTTTCATCAGATTGAATGCGATTAATAGCAGATTCTTGCTGATATTCTTGTTGTTCGGCTACTGGAATAAATTTCGTATTTATTGCAAATTTTCTATCTATAGCATGTGATATGAAATATGTGGAATTATTAGAATACATTAAACTTCCGCAAGAGGTGGCAAACATTTATAAATCAATTCCATATATGCTATTTTAATTAAACGCTTTTTGCAATAACATAATAAATAAAAAAGGTGGAATGCACTATCTGAAAATGTGTTTATTTAAATACTTGATACCTTTCACACATTTTTCTATGAAATGAAACGTTTCTTTCTTGCTTTCTGAATATTCATAAAGTGCTTGGCTAGCGTTAAGCAACAGATGCAAACAAGTTTTTTCTTCTGCTTCGAAATAAACAGCATTGCATAAATTTGCCTGAAACTGCCGAGCGCAGAAATGAATGCAATTTTTAAAATTCATCGACTTCCATAATAGGCTCTGGTGTTTCATGTGCTTTCTGTGCAAAGGAATTTCATGAACTGTGCATTGAATTTGCATTGATTCAACACGTAACTTTATTATTTTTCCACTACTATTGTAATATCTTCTTTCTGAGCCTTCCGTCATATCTGAAAGCATATTATGAATGGTGGTGAACTTTTATTCCTTCCAAAAATATGCCCTAAACATAAACAAACAAAGGGACAACACATGAAACCTTGTTAAAATTATTGCCACTTGCAAACTAAAGGTAGAATTCAAATTAATTTTAATTGTGCGATGAATTTCAAATATTTGCATTACAGAATAAATCTTAATCTCATCTATCGCATGTGTCAAAATTAATGCATATTTAATCATACGCTAAAATGTTTGTTAAATCCAGAAATACGCACATTTTAACTGTAATGATATTTTTGAAATTAAATCATAAACAAATTTTAATGAAAGAAAAATAAATTCTGTAAATTGTTCATGTATTATAGAATTTTGTATTTGCATTTAATCAAAACGGATTTTTCAAACTCACTGTAATCACAGTAATTCAATGTAAAAAATTGTGATGTGCTTTTCCTCATTACATCTCTACTGTGCAGTGGTTGATTTTGTCGTAATAGAAGGCAAACTCTTTCTTCACCAGAAAACAACACTGCATGGCACTTCCCACGCACTGATAATACCCTGCAATGTGCAAGGCATAGCTCTAAATTTTGGAGAAAAAGCATCCCGGTGCGTTTCAGCAAAAAGTTTTCACTGAAAGGATGCCTTTCAACAATGCAAATTTCTGCAGTTGCTTTCAATTTAACTGCACTAATTCTGTTAACATTTTCTTCAAC
>NW_003531376.1:3927-5426 GCF_000181795.1 Trichinella spiralis
ATTTTTATTCGAAAATCGATTAGAATTCCTCTAAACAGTATTTGATTTGACATCGGCATTGTATTATGGGTAACCCATTTACAAAAGTACTCGTAAATGACATATCATCACAGATTAAATATGTGCTGTCGTATGGGACAGCACGTAATAAGTATGAAGAATTATATACGCAACCATGTGCGTTGTTAATATCTATTTTTATTGTGAGCTAGTTTATATTAATAGTTTTCAGATTTTACATGAGTGTAAGATAGGTTAGTAATATTCAAATTTTCAAAATACACTGCTTTCCAATGTTTATTACTCTAGTGCTCCATTGCTGTTTCATTCACAATACAATAGCTCTGCGAAAACAGAATACACTGATCTAGTAAAATTTGTCTGATTCGCCCTGCCTAACAACATGCATTGTTGATCAATGAAATTAACAGCACTGCATTT
This sequence comes from Trichinella spiralis, assembly GCF_000181795.1. Classification (NCBI taxonomy): domain Eukaryota; kingdom Metazoa; phylum Nematoda; class Enoplea; order Trichinellida; family Trichinellidae; genus Trichinella; species Trichinella spiralis. The sequence goes on from NW_003531376.1 coordinate 4,369, forward strand.
CTGAGCATTCATAACTGATGCACATTTTGAAAGACACTCTTGTAAACTGAAAGTGTTTTCTATACTTGTTATAATTTTCCAACCAGATAAGCTCAACGGTTCGTACAATTCCAGTAGACACATTTCATCTAATTCTGGAATGAAGCAAAATAGATGCCGTGTGTTGTTAGCGCGTTCAGTTTCTCTGTCTAAAATAATATTATCTTAAATAATGCAAATTAATAAGTTAAATTAATTGTACAATTTCAATTAATGCAGCTGGTTAAGGGCAGAAAAATTAAAAATTTTCTTTTGAAAAATTAAATGTGAACCTATCATTTAAAATATTACATTATTTTGATTTCATCAAAATTTACATATATAATGGGCTTTATAAATTTTAATACTGACACTGAAATCCGCTTACCCTTTTTGCAAGAAGAAAGCGTTACATATTGTTGATCATCACTTAGTAAAATTTCACCATTTTCATTTCCATCAACTGCAATCATGCATGTTTTCATTTGCTTAGAATAAGCAATGCCATTGCATTCCTCACTATTTTTCACATGACGGCAGATATGAATGCATTCATGAAAGAATGAGATATTTTGCATAATGTTTACTGAATATTATATTCGGAATTAATGTAGAAATCCCATGCGCCGGTGTCCCATAATTTCCCTTAATTCATGTAAAAAAACATTCCCTTCCAAGAAAAGATCCGGGGTCCTTTAAAAGGGCCCCGGTGGAGCCCCCCCACGTTATAATCTGAAATTCTTCCTAAACACCAAAAACATGTTCCAAAATGGTTTTAACAGGTTTTGAAAATTCCACAAATATAAAACAGTTTGTGGTGTCCCTGGTGAAATTCAAAGGAGTATTGTGTAAAATTTGGAGTATATTCCCCCCAAATATTTTTAACCACACATTTTGTGTGGAATATGTGATGTATACGGGATTTACCTTTTAGAGTAATAAAATTCCAAATTAGTACTCCAAATATTTGGTCAAATATTCCCAAATTTTATCATTTATATTTCATGTGATATTCACCCAGAATTTTATTTGATACACAC
>NW_003531377.1:0-1313 GCF_000181795.1 Trichinella spiralis
CTGATCCGCCGAAGACGTAGCTTCCGCACCAGATGGCGTGCGTTGCCAGGCAAATGTGAATCGTCTCGCCTACTAAGCCTTGCCGCCTCATGCACATCAAATTGCCGTCACACCTGACACTCAATATTAATGTACTGTCCTGCAGAACCATCTCATGTTTGCATACTTACCGTATGATTTACAACTCATCATTATTGATTTAATGTATTATGCCTACTTATCTTTTCAAATAAAGCTGACTACTGTAAGTTGCTGTTTTTTGCATTCCATTTAAAACATTCTAATTAACTATTAAAAAACCCTGCTAAAGTATGCAGTTACGATTGACGTTATTATACCTAATTAGAAAATATTATGACCCACTTTTGTGTTTACATTGTATGTTAATCATTTATTAAAAAACTCTCACTGCTGAAATATGTAGTTACGAGTGACGTTATTTAACCTAATTAAAAATTAAAATACTCAGTGTTGCATTTACGTTGCATTTTAAACTTTCTAATTAGCATATTAAAATTAAGCTCATAATTAATACATTGTTTTCCTACATGTTACGGATTAAAAACATTCTATTTATAGAAGATTACTTCCTACTTATAAAAAGATTAAACTCGTTGCACCTTGCCTAAGCTAATTATTTATTTCATTTATACCAAGTTTACTTTTCCCATTGCCTAATTATAGGAGACCCCGATTAACATTTTTATATGTAAAAAATTTATATTCAAACAATATCTAATTCACCAATAATCAATCAATAAATAAAATTATGCTTATTTAATGTTTACTATATTACATCCCTTTTAACTGTTTACATTACACTGTTTTAAAGTAGAAATCTACTTTGACATTACATTCTTTAAAGTAAAAAACTGCTTTAAACTAAAAATATATTATTATCAGTATAAAATTAATGAATAATTAAAATCTTTTATATGATGAAATGTAAATAAAAAACTGGTTAACTTTTCTACTTTAAAACAGTGTAATGTAAACAAAAACTGAATTTGCCCAATTATTAGATGAATGAACATTATATTTTCTATATCATTTAAGTTCCTAAATGATTAAATTAATGTATAAAATGTTAACAATTTAAACTATTTAGAATGATTATAAGGGGAAACTCTCGATGGAGATTAATTTCAAATGCTTGATGCCTAAACTGATGAAAGGTGCAACGCCAAATGAACTAGTTAGAGGTGTGACGGCGAGTCTGATGTCAGTCATTGGCCAAGTGTCAGAGCCAGCGAGACAATAACACAAACGCATAGCGACGCTTACCGTTCCTCTTGGGGGGAGTAACGATCACC
>NW_003531378.1:0-845 GCF_000181795.1 Trichinella spiralis
CAAGGACGACCAGGAAGAACGTGGTATCTACCACATCATACCGTCCTAAGAGAAGACAAATCCAGCACGAAATGCCGGATAGTGTTTGATGGATCCGCGCAATTTCGTAATGACTCCCTCAATAGACAGTTAGATCCAGGACCTCCGCTTCAAAAAGATCTGGTCCAAATATTATTACGTTTCCGCAGATTTCGTGTAGGACTGCAAGCAGACATATCAAAGATGTTCTTGCAGATTGGGCTACATGAAAAGGATCGAGATGTTACTCGATTTTTATGGAGAGAGTTGGGATCTCAAGAAACACCGCGAATATTCCGCTTTAGGCGAGTATGCTTCGGGCTTACTTGCTCGCCATTCCTGGCAATGAGCGTGACGAGACATCACGCATTGAATCATCTACAAGGATTCCCACAAGGGGCGAATCAAGTTTTGGAGAATATGTATGTGGATGATATCGTATTCTCAGTAGATGAAGATGATGTGGCCAGAGAAACTGTGAGACAGTTGGTGTCATTGATGAAAAAAGGCGGATTTCATCTGACTAAATGGGTCAGTAATTTGGGCACGGTGTTGGCGGATGTACCGTCAGAAGATATATTGGGAAAGAACACTAATACGTCAAAGATATTAGGCATCGTTTGGGACTCGGCAAACGATGAATTAGCTTATAGTGCTCTTTCTGATGTCGATCCTTGGTCGCGTGACACGAAGCGTCAATTGATAAGTGTTACTGCGAAGGTGTATGATCCTCTTGGTCACCTATCTCCATACATAATCAAGGCGAAGGTACTATTTCAGAAGTTGTGGAAAAAAGGTTTAAATTGGGATGACGAGTTACCATCAGA
>NW_003531379.1:0-1623 GCF_000181795.1 Trichinella spiralis
AGACGGGATATGGTAGAAATGAGGAACAATGCTTTCCTTGAAAAGCAAAAAAGTAATATGACCGAGCGACGAATTTTAACATTAAAATATGAAAAGATTAAAAAAGAGTTCTTTTATTTCATCCCCACCCATGCCGACTATAATCAAATTCAAAACGACAGACAAATTTTTGAAAAAAAAAACTAATAATAATTTAAATAATTTTATTTTAAATTAAATAAATTGCATTAAAAACAATAAATAAATTAAATAAATGCTTACCGATAGATGCGGTTGCGACTGAAGTTTGAATTGACGACGATAAAAAGCAACAAACAAAAAACAGTTGCCACCGTATGGCCAACATTTTGCCTTTTGGTCAAGGCGAGTAGAAATTTGAATTGCCGAACAAAATATAAAATTCAAATTCTACAAAAAAAATAAAATAAATTTGAATAAAAATCGATTTCGAAAATGATTCAACAAGTGATCAGAGAAAGCGTTGTGGTGGTGGTAGTCGAGACGACGACGACAACGACGAGTGTACAACGGCGACTGTACCTTTCAGTTCAGCCCTGTTGCTCTCTCTGTACGCGAATGAAATGCGTGCCACGGTCGGCTGCTGTCCGACGACCGCAGCGACCTCTGGTGTCCGGTTCCAATGGAGAACACGGACCGTTGTTGTCAACTGCTGGTCAATGGGATGGAAAACAGACGGACAGTGGGCTAGACAAAACAACACTACAGACAGACACGAAAAGAATTGGGGGGAGGGAAAAAAGCCTCACTTGGACAAGCTCCACTGACCAGATGACCTCTGAGGGTCATCGACGACAACGATGATGATTTCTTTTTCCAACCGAAAATTGATACGATCATTTTATAAAGAAAATCAACTGGTTCAATTATTGTCGTAACAAGAGAATAATTTAAATGGAAATTATAAAAATAATCAACGCAAACAAACAATTGGAAAAAAAATTTCCATCGTCAGCCACACTGACCCAAGGACAGAGACGCGACACGGACAGTGGCGCTGTTGTCGCTCGTGATCCACTTGATATGTGATATCATTTTTCTATTCGAACGAAATGTCTTACTGTGTTTTTGTTTTTTGTTTTTCAAAACAAAAGTATAATCAAGGGCAAATTTCCCATATTTTACCACTTCATCCTTCTTCCACCATATTCAGTCGTGGATAATTGTTTCAAAAATTTGCATAATGATAATCAATCGAAAGAGTATGCAAAAAAGCGAAAACAAAAAAAAATTATATTTCAGAAGTGATATTTTGAACAAGTAGAAAAAGAAAAAATTACAAGAAAAGTTGGAAATTTTGATTTTTACGAAACAGAAACTTTTTTCATTATGATAGCAACTTTTGCAATATCCACAGTATGCACATCTTTGTTGTTGTTGTTGTTGTTTCATTGGAATTCAAAAAAAACAGTTGACAACAACATGTGTTATCCAGAATAGAAATTTAATGAATGAAGAATATATTGATTTTCTCTTCTTCTTCTTCTTTTTTGTTACCCCCCCCCCCAAAAAAAAATATTTTGCAAAAAATATTCAAATATCACAAATTGAAATTTTGAAAAGTTGAAAAAAAAACCCAACCCTGACCAATTCCAGCCGGAATTG
>NW_003531380.1:0-1942 GCF_000181795.1 Trichinella spiralis
ATTTGTTTTTTGCGGCAAATTGTTAGTTTGTAACGGAAGAACAGTTGGGGAGGTCGTTAATTTAATAATATAGAATTTAAATGTTCTCTGGCTGCTTATTATTTTTTGTGGAAAACAGCAAAAATTTCACAAAAAATGAACTGCAGCAGCTGTAATTAATGAAAATGTTTTAATGCTTTATAATGAAAAAAGTTTTCTGTAGTCAATTTTTTTATTTTCTTACTCAATAAATGTCCAAGTATTTTTATATGAAACAATAATTTATTGGGTAAAATTATAACAAATAGCAACAAATTTTAATTCCAAATAATGAAGCAAAGGAAGTGCATGATAATGCAAAAAGTAACGAAATAATTGGTTCAGTTTAATCAGTTTGAGGTGAAAGTGCATATTTGGCAAGCTTTGAATTAAAAAAAGGCAAATTTGATGGTTTACACAATAGAAACAACAGCAGCATATATCTCATAAAAGTCAGCTTCTTTCCTTTTTCAAATTTTATCAATGTTTTCAGTACATTTGACTTTAATATTCGACCGATAATCTTTATTACAATATATAATTCATATTTGATAGTTTCATTAAAATATAACATTGCGCTCATTTGAATGAAGTAAAATATTTTTCAAAATTAGTAGTTATTTAAAACTGGGTTGTATAAATGAAGAACAAAAAATTTGTTTAAACACTCATTAGTAAACAAAAGTGATTCAATACTTTACTGATTATCGTAGTCATTTTCAATTTAATCTGAAGTGAAAATATAATTCAATTTGAATAAAAGTTGTAATTTACGATTTACGTGATTCGTGGTTTTATTTTAATCTTTATGCAAAGTTATAAAACAAACATTTGAACAGTGAGCGTTTTATCTGAATATATTCGTCAGCAAATAGGCATAAAAATACGAAAAATTAATGAATAGGAAAATAACTCACGGATTTATTAACGTCAACATTAACGTGGTCATGTTTGAGCAGTGCTTAATAAATAAATAAGCACCAAAACAGCGAAAAGCAGAAACAAAATATAAATAAATAAAAAATATATACATATATGTGATATGTAGATATGGCAAAAGGTAACAGTTGTTAGAACGAAAGCTGTCAAAGTTGACTAATCATAAGAACAATTTAAGTTTTAGTTAAGGCACAGCTAAGCATCAGGTTGAAAATTGATTTTGGAGAAACAATATGCAAAAGATAAATTAAAAATTGATAAGAAGCGTAAAATGTGATAACAAAATGAACAAGTGTCACAAATGTTGTTGTGTATTATTATTATACGCATCGACGATTAGTTTGTTTTATTGAATGCTTCATTTCTGTTGGGACATGCTGCCCTTTTCTTCAGAAAAAAAGCTGCTTGTTCTATTCAACAATAATAAAATGTTGAATTATTTTGGCTTTTATCCGTTGTTGTTTGTTGTTGTGGTTTACCACTTTTTTCATAAATGAAAGATGTAATATTCCGACAGCACCTTGGTGCAACAATGAAATTCTGGCTATAGAATGTTCAGTTTTGGATTCATGCTTGCATTACAACACATCTCAGTTGGACATGAAAATCAAATTGACACTACTTTATGAAACTCTTTGTCCAGATTGTCAAGAGTTTATTTTGAATACTTTGCAACGATATGATTGGAAATATGGGCAAGATTCTGTCGACTTTAATTTGATCCCTTACGGTAACGCTAGGCGAACCCAACTTAACAATACATGGACTAAGCAATGTCAACATGGTCCCGTTGAATGTGCTCTGAACAAAGTTCCCGGCTGTTCTATATGCAAGCAGGTGTACGTGGGAAAATGGTTTCCGTTGATCGTTTGTTTTAATGAGTGGCCAAATTGTAAATGGATCCCGATGCGGCATTCTTACTTTGCAGCAAAAAGAAGGAACTAGACCAAACTTTGTCAATAGCAATGTACAAATGCGCAAATAG
>NW_003531381.1:0-973 GCF_000181795.1 Trichinella spiralis
CATGTTTTTAAAAAACAAACCATTTCAATGGGAAAGAAATTGCACGCATTCATCAAAATTCCGCATGACTTGGCCAATAGTTCCGCTAGAATGACTTTGCAATAGCTGATATTGCACGACTGCTGAACTACTACATCAGCTCACCTCCACAAAAGCGTTCATTCGCGCAAGTTATCATCTTAGCTGACCAGATGTTGCATCATCCGGTCCGGACGCTTTCAAAGATGGTAACCACCGTGGGGTGTCGGCAAGTTAAACAATGCTTGGCGGACTGACGCAAAGGGAAGATCATGAAAAAAGCTTTTGTGGCTTCGAAGGTCAGCACCAAAACGCAACCAATCTAATGATGACGAACGTCAAAGGCTATTGTAGTCTGATAATCTGGGTTAAGCGCTCGTTTAGCACTCGAGGCGTCAACAGCAATAGCTTTTTATGCTTGTACAATGGACCCTAGAATTTCCGAGTCACTTAATTGGCTATCTTGGATAGCTACAGAAAAACTGCTCGATCACAATGATGGCCAGCTGGCCAAACGGACACAAGGCAGGTGTTCGTTTTCAGCTTTTCGACCCTGATCTATTTAATGAAATTAAAACCTATGCACGAAATCTCCACCAACCCTGTTATTACAGGCTCAACGGGACGCCAAGCTGCTCTAAATCTGACGCAACCCGAAAAATCAAAATACTGCAAAAAGATCCCAAATTGATTTCACTGAAAGTCTTATTATTGCATGCTGCTGTTACCAGAAGGCATACAGCTTAAATTAGCCTCATTTTTATTAAAAGATTATCCGGATAGAGTTTAGACAAAATTCAGTCCAGTTCACGTTGAATTGCTGTTTAGATGTTGTCCATGTTGCTGTTTAGCATGGATGTAATTGAGAAAACAAGGAGAACAGAAAATAGTCGAATCGAATACAAAACCACACTGAAAAAAAACACACAGCTGGGGACATCGAATATTCAACGCT
>NW_003531382.1:0-1192 GCF_000181795.1 Trichinella spiralis
AAAGTTAACATTTGCAAAATTAGGCGTTCGGCGACTTTGGAGATGAGTAACAGAAATGAGATGAAAATCGAATTACTTTTCAGCAATTATGTCGATCGGTAGGTGAGCTATTTGACGCCATACGTAATAAATTAGAGAACATTTTACGATGTTACTATGACGTGCCGACGTATGTCGCAACAATCAAGGGCACCGTTGCTGATGATAAGGCATCTTTATGATGATCGTTATTTGCATAATGGAGCCGGTTTCAGGGAATTTCTGAAGATTCTCTTTCGATTGGTCATTCTATTTTCAGTCATTAAAACCGTGCATTATATTTTATTTTTACCATGTATATTTGTATACACATTTTCATCTTTTAATTCAAATCATTTAATTTTTTATTTTGTAACGATATGCTTTCCAATGTGTGCTCTATTAATTTGACATGCAAGAACAACTTACAGTAACTTTCCTTCAAAATTTTAATTACCTTATCTATCGTACCAATCACGTGACGATCAAGTTCAATTTCCTTTAACTTTTCAAGTTCACTTTTAGCTGCCTTTAAATTCAAGTAATATAATAATAAAAAATAATAATTTTCTCTTAAAAACAATATTCTGCATTTTGCTGAATTTACCAATGAAGTGCCATCCATGTTAAAGAATTACGTTCAAAACAGTTTACTAAACTAAACTGCCAATTATAAACATATTGATTGATTGAGCATGCATCGATGCTTTGCAGCTTGGATAATGATAATCCCAAATACATCACAAACATCGATCGGCAAAGAGGTTTTCGTAATGTTGGGGATTGAATTTTGCACTGTTTACTTGTGTTCATTTGTGATTTTATTTCTATTTTCTATATTGGATAAAAATCATTTCACAACTGAGCGACAATGGAAAATTAAAAACACTAACTTCATTCAACAACGGCAAATCGTAAAATGAGAAATGTATAACAAAATGCCTCAACCGTTAACGGATAAAAACAATTCATTTCATCCACCACCACAGTGCTGTTGTATAAATTGTACATTGTCGTGAATTAAATGTAAAAAAAAATAAAATAAAATAAAATAAAATGAACTGCCGCCGCCCATGATTTTGCTAAAATTTAGAACAAATTTTCGTCGAATTTGTGGTGAAGAAAAAAGAGAGGGGGAGGGGCAACATTGAGAATCATCATCGCGCGGTGAGAT
>NW_003531383.1:0-578 GCF_000181795.1 Trichinella spiralis
TTCAAAAGTTTTAATCAAACCCAAGGTAGTGGGGTTTTAATTTTAGGATAATGGAAAGAGAAAATCTTCTTTTCTTTTTTTTTCAAGAAGGTATTACCCCCAAAAGGGGGGGGGGGAAGGACGGAAATTAAAAAGGGGTTTTTTTTTTTCCTCCAAAAAAAAAACAATAAGGAAGAAAAACAATAACTTAATAGTGAAGAGAAGCAAAAGAAAAGATTGGAAAGATTAAATTTTTTTGCAAACTAGAAACATTTTCAGAGAACAGACAGGCAGAATCAGAAAAAGTGTTTTGATGGTAACATTCAGCAATCACCACTCCCAGTTTCAGCTGAAAACTGCAGCTGTAGACAATTTACCAATTTTAGATTTTCCCTTTAAATTGAGTAGCCTTCATCAGAAAAATATCTGACAAATAGAAAAGAACCTTAGGCATAAATCTTATTTTAGCTAAGATGGTAATTTATATGACGAGTGAAAGCAACTGTTGGCTGACATTTCTTTTTGAACAGTATTTTTGCACTCGCATGGGTAAATAAAAGTGAAGCAGTTTGAAAGCAAAAAGAAAGCGATTCCAGCTC
>NW_003531384.1:0-844 GCF_000181795.1 Trichinella spiralis
TATTGCTGAAACAGTGAAGAAGAAACACAGTATGAGCGGCTGAAGCAGTCTAATGGTTGAAGCCAGCCATGTGGCAGAACCAGCTACGCCATCGTTGGAACAACATCCGTATCCGGCGGAAGAAGTCATTCTGGTTGCTCCAGTGATCCTATACTCCAGATTCACATTGGACTAAAGAGGTAACATCATTTTTGACCTACAAGTACATACGCCACGTACCTGCAGACATGTGGGTGGAAAACTATTTTGAGATCATCACGAGCATTCCAGAACGTGAACGATTAAAAATCTTCTTGATCTGGAAATGAAATTTTGAACGGTGTCTTTGGAGAACACCAACAATAAAGAAAATAAGAAAAAAACCGATAGGACGCTCCACGTTGTGCCCGCATGTCCACCAAGTGCAACAGTAACCAGTCACTACGTATGGAACTCTGATCATGAAACCCTCACAAATCCCGCACACTATCGCGGCTATCTATCTATCTGTCTATCTATCTATTGCGCATCTCCTATCTCCAAACCGGCAATGATGCAACTGAAAAGATACCTGCAGCTCACGAAGCTTCTGTTGTATGATATGTGAGAACATTCTTCCCGAATGTACTGAAACCAGTGACCTGCAGCAATAGCAGAGAAAGAAGCGAATTGATGTGCCATTTGAAGAGTATAGCAATGTTAAAAACGGAGCCTCGACGAGCGATCAACTCGCCGAACAGAAACAAAGAAATGGATGGCCCTGAAGACTACGGATACGAAAGGGAAGACGCCGGCCATGGGAAGAGCGCATAGGTCAGAATATCTGCCGCTCACTTACTTATTATCCATTCCGCTTAATACTACT
>NW_003531385.1:0-885 GCF_000181795.1 Trichinella spiralis
TGTGGTGGATTCTATTCCGTATATTTTTTCTCAACAAATTTCGCGTTCTTCACCACTTCTGCCAACATATAACAAACTTTTCAGAATTTTATCATTCTCTCTGCGTCCCATATCGAGTTGATCACATTTTCACCACAACCGATTGTTTTTTGCTATTTGGAAAATTTTTGATCATCAATTTTTTGAACCTTTTTTTATAAACAACTGACTTCAATTCAAATGGCACTTCATCCAAAATGGCCCGTATTCAACCTTTTAACAATTATTCTTTAACAAACATCAAGTAGTGCTGAGAGCACGGACAGACGACAATCATGAAGCGTACCGCATTTTTCTTTGGTTTTGTCACTATTTTTCAGTAAGCTACTATACAAAATTCACTGAAACTTTATCCTATCGTCATAAGTAACACAAATGTGGTAGTTGTTGCCTTCAGCCGAAGTGCATTTCAAATAATAAGACTTTATGTACATTATCACTGAAGCACGAGGGAATATTATGCAAATGAATTATATATTATCATCATCAGCACAACGTTCGAAACAGCAAAGCAAATTGCCAATGTCTACTTTTTTTCAATCACTATTAGTCCAGTCCCCGTAGATTGTTGGACTTGAAGAAAGTTTACAATTTTCTCTCTTCATGTCATCAAAATCAACTGAACAATCATCATCTGGTGCTTCAGCTTTATTTATTGTCATTGTCCGTCTGATGATTCACTTTTCAATACTTTTTTTACTACTATGACTATGATCACCACTGACCGATTGTCATTAAGAAGGAGAAACAAAAACTCCCCCAGATTTAATTATTAGACTTGGAAAATTTTTTTTTCAAATTTCAAAAAGTTTCCCCAAGAAATAATTTATTGGGAACTTGGAAAAA
>NW_003531386.1:0-875 GCF_000181795.1 Trichinella spiralis
AAACCTAAAATAAAAAATTTGGGGGGGGAATACTGTTTGCCATTTCTTTGCATCAGGCGTTCACCATTATGTTAAGCAAAAAATCCCAGAAATAAAGCGCAGCTTGCTTGCTGTGAATTGTTCCTTCAATTACGTGCGGCCGTTGTCACGCGGACGTCTACGCCAAGCAGCTGAGAACAATTTATTATATAGCTTTCTAGTAAAATCATCTTCATCAATTCATCTGATGCCATGAAAGATGCGAAAAATATCTGACAAAGGCCTATGCAACACATTTATTAAACTCATAGAACAAAGCCCTATTTTGTTTAAATTGCGGCCTGGGCATTTCATTCTAAATTGCGGATTGCGTTAAACGACCAGTAAAAAAATGCGGTGAAAATTTAGTCTGAATTCGAAAATTCCCTTAGCATCGCACACTTCGTCCCTGGAAAATTAATTTCTTGTGGTGTCCGTTGATAGTTCAGAAAAGTATAAATAATTGTTGCAAAATAGTTCTCCAGGAAGTAAATTTCGAAGTTCATATTCGATCCCGCTGTTCATCGACCCCCATTCGACACCTAAGCCTCTGTCCACCACTTAGATAGTCCCACCGAACCCAAGGGGACGATATCAACTACACTGGCTACAACTGATGTACAGTTAAGAGCGGTGAAAATTCACTGAACACTCTGATTATACTGAAATCAGATTACTGAGATAAATTTAATTTTGATATGTTTTATAAAGTTCTACAGTGTTTTTTATAAATAAATTACTGCTGGGAATGTATAATATTAATAATTACAATTCACCTTAGAAAGTTATCCTATAATTCTACATGCCATCACATCACAATTAATTTATATCAAATCCATTACTCATAACCAGAAAAA
>NW_003531387.1:0-858 GCF_000181795.1 Trichinella spiralis
CGTCTTGTGTAGAAGATATAACAATTGTCTAGCTAAAATGATTCCGGCCAAAGTTAACAAATCCTTCGGGTCGGCGTGGTGAATGAAATTTAATTTTTTGCCTTTCGGTAGTTTCAAATTGGACTACTGTAATTTTTTCTTCTCTCTTAGTCACCTTGATTTGCCGTTTTTCTTCCTCCTTTGCTAAAAATCCAGCAGCTTTCTTGTTTTGTTTTTTAATCATTCTAGAAATGGTGATAATTTTCAACAAAAAAACAAATTGTTTCTCTTTTATACTCTTTTTCATTTTTTTAATATCTATAATTTCTAGTGGTTTATGCTGTAAAGTCAAGTTATGTTTTAATTTATTGAATTTTTCACTTTTGATCATCAGTTGTAACAATGTTTTCTTTTTAAAAGCAGAAAAAGGGGGATATGTAAGATGCTTGATTTTTTTTGGTTGGTGAATGATTTTTTTGGCTGACTGCGAAATGTGTTTGCCGTACGAAACTGATGGAAAGTTTCAAGGGCATTGCTGCCTGTTATGACAAAAGGGCAAAGTGGACAGATGAAATTTTTTCAACTTTTTCAAATTGAGCTGTGAAATTTGAACAAAATTATTAGATAAAATTATGAAATTATTTTAATAGAACGACAATCATTGTGAATTGTCGAAATTGTGTTTGCAAAACTGAGTTGGTGGCATTGGAAAACTGTAAGAAGGTTTGCCTTTTCTCCAAGAGTAGAGGTTTTGTTTATCTTTTAGCTCAGAAATGACAACGAATGCTTCGAAAATTGCATTTGCTTTTCCTGGAAAGGGTTTTTTGTTTTTCATTAATAAAGCATTACTGGAAAGGCAATAGTTGAAGAGCATTTTAA
>NW_003531388.1:0-1054 GCF_000181795.1 Trichinella spiralis
TTATGGAAATTTTTTTATGCCCTCAGGCTACGCCTCAGGCTATGCCCCAGGCAATTTTTCAAAAATTTTCGATTTTTCAGAAATTTAGCCCCAGGCGTTGCCCGAGGCTATGCCCCAGGGCATAAAAAAATTTGCATATTCCCTCAGGCTACGCCCCAGGCATTTTATTGCACAATATTTGCCCTCAGGGAGGATTTATGCAAATTTTTTTATCCCCTGGGGGCAATATGCAAATTTTTTATGCCCCCAGGCTACGCCTCAGGCTATGCCTCGGGCATTTTTTCAAAAATTTTCGATTTTTCAGAAATTTAGCCCCAGGGCATAAAAAAATTTGCATATTCCCCCAGGCATTTTATTGCACAATATTTGCCCTCAAGGAGACTCAAGGAAATCTATTTGCATATTTCTTTAAAAGTTTGCAGATCCCCTCAGTGTACGCTCTAGTCTCGCTGTTTTACCGACTGCTTCTATACTTACCCGTATTAGTGTATACTCCTACTTACCTGTTCTCACTCACACCTCTCATAATCTGTACTTATCTGACTTACCTGTATACTTGTAATCTTTAATACTTACCTGTTTTATAGACTTACCTGTATACTCATGTTTCATACTTGCCAGACATACCTGTAGTCTTCTTCTACACTTAGACTTACCTGAATCCTCTTACTTGCCATTTTCTTTTAGCTTCTGTACTTACCAGACTTACCTGTATATTTATCTTCTACACTTAAACTTACCTGTATACTTGCCCTTTCTTGCTATCTTCTGTACTTAAACTTACCTGCAAAATCTTCAAAAAACTGGTGAGGATATTTGAAAATGAAGATGAAAATAAAAATGAATAAAAACCATATCTCCCTTTCGATTCACTACACATACAGTGACAAAATACGTACGCAACTGCACGTAAGCCAAACTGGCATACATTGGTGACTTCCACAACTGATTTCACTTACAACATTCCAAATTCATTGCTATCACAGCAAATAAATCATGCTAGAATAAAATGCGAATAGTATTTTCAAAAAATCCATTAGCTATTTTCATTAAT
>NW_003531389.1:0-921 GCF_000181795.1 Trichinella spiralis
TAATTCATGTTGTTTTTTATCATTGCTTTTTAAGCATCGTAATTATTTTTGTATTATCCATGAAAACATAAAAAAACATGTAATTAATCTCAGTTTTCAGGTGACGTCATTTAACTTATTTAGCAGCAAATCAATGCATTCTATTTTGCATTTGCATTCTGAATTTTAATGAATTCTAATACCTACATCACAACAGATACATACGAATTCCTTTGGAGAAACGTCCACCAAACACACAATGGACAGGGTCATTGTGTAATGAGAAGTGTTTATATGTTTGGCAAAGCTCCAATTAAATTTTCTCCACTAACAGAGAGCATTAAGTAAATAAAGAGCAATGAAAAATGTACAGTAACCATATTTATCAGCAGAAATGAATAAAATAAAAATTTGCATGCGATGTCGTTGGCTTTGTTGACCTAATAAAAATCATTTCAGTTTGAGGCCGTCCGTGGATGGTGGCTCAGCGTTTTGATTGCAAGCATTGAATTCAAACACCATTTTTGCTTTTTAATCATTAATTATTTTTTGGAATAATTTCCGAAAAATTATTTTTCCATTCACAATCCAAAGACCATGGACATTAACCGATGAGGATGGATGAACGAATTTAAGCAGTAAGTGGGCAGCTTTTCCTTTTATTAAGTCTTAATTAAGTTAAACAATATAATTTTAGAATCGATATTTGAGCATAATTTTCTCAACATATTGTATGAAGAATTCTCAAAATCAGATAATAGGTGACATAATAAACGCCAAATTTCCGAACAATTAAGATTCATTAAATACACCTTTTACGCATTGTTTATCTATTATTAAATATGGTCTTTCGAAATCACCTTTGCATAGCTAACATGTACTTTCAATTGACCATAAGCAAGCTTTAGCCCGCAAATTGTTCGCTTAAAATTAGCTTCATTT
>NW_003531390.1:0-1181 GCF_000181795.1 Trichinella spiralis
AATGGAATGAAAAATAAGATTTTCCATTCTTGTAAATAAGTGGTTAAAAGTTGTCAATCTAAAGAATGCTCAAAAAAGTTCAGCAATAGAAAGCAAAAGATGACTTCTTCTTTTTTCTTCGTTTTCTTTATTTGGCATCAAATTAAGACGACGCAAATTGCAACAAAAACGCTAACAAGCAAATATATAAATTTGGATAGCAAAAATCCGTTACATAATCAATGGAATGTTTTCTTCTTCAATGACTCATTCTCATATCGTAACAGGCATCCATCCAGTTGTCCGTTCATTAGAAAAAATATGAAAAAATAATAAAGACAATAAAAAACAAATTAAAGTAGTAATAAATGAAGTTGACAACGAGATTGCTTAAAAAACATATACTTAAAGCATTAAAAGTTTTTACAAAATTGGTGACTTTACCGAAGTAATTAACACTCTTGAACAGAGAGGTATGGGTGGAAACATTTTTACAATATAAAATGTGTTAATCTTTTTTAGCATTAAAAAATATGCTTTGCCTGTTTGCAAAACAGACATTTCAAAAAGTGATGCAAGAGAAGAATCGCAAGCAACAACGTTTCAAATTGCATAGAAAAACAGATGATGATTTATGATTGAACACATGTTCATGTCCAAAAAAGAATTAATGGCAGAATGTCGTCATCGGACCAAATATAGATATATTGCAAAGGAAAACCAAAGAAAATTGAAGGCAGTCATTCGAGACCACTAAATAATAAATAAACTGACCTTTAAGCTCCGCGCCTTGTGCAAAAAGCAGCACTAGCTAGTTAGCCGACGGTCAACAGGAAGTGAACGATTAAGGAACGTTTGTTAGAACTGTTAAACGCTTATTAAAAGAAATTATAAAATGCATCGATGCACATCGGTCATAGAAACAATAAATTGATAACTTTTAAAATCCAACACCGGGAAGATTCTTTTCATTCATTTCATTTTTTTGCTTTTTCTGATTTCTGAAAAGAACGTCAGTTATTTGTGGTGGGACCAGCCAACTAAATAAAACACAAACGTCCCGGTAACACTGCCTACGTATTCACATGGCTTCGCCTCGACATGGCTTACATCATAGATGTTGAAAGCGAATTTCTCACCGGGATGGTATCCCCTGCTTCCTCTGTACCCAATTAAAGCAGAGTTCAGAAAAATGGGCCTTT
>NW_003531391.1:0-1578 GCF_000181795.1 Trichinella spiralis
CATTACGTCGAACACATACTTTCGTACTAAATCGGAAGTAGTTGTCCAAGCAATGCCGTGCGGTGTTACACTGTACAATTGAAATATACAACAAATTAACAACAATATTAAAATTATCCAAATAAAAAACAAAAATAAAACCTCTAAAATTAAATTTTTTAAATTTTTAATAAATTTCTGCGCAGTTTGTGCTTCATCATCTCCTGGTCCGTCTGCCATCGAAAGCGTCATGTGAGGAGACTGATTCAAACGAAGCAGCTGCTTTTGCACCAGTTGAACAATCAGCATTTCATTCTCTTCCAAAATTGCATCATTCGATTTCACTGCACGTGAAAAACAATGCTTTTCTTCAAAAATAAAAGCAATAAATTAGCATATTTGCTGTTGTTGTTTTTCATCTTCACAACTTACGAATATCGTCTAGAAAATCCATATTGATGCCACTGTCGTCTTTCAGTGTTTTCAAATATTCAAAATCGATATTCAGAAGGTCAGTCTTAAAAGTTTGCAAAAATTACAACTAATTAATGCAATAAGCAGCATCATTTTATTTACCGTCGGTTCGGATTTTTCGGCGTCATCAGCAGCAGTTTTAAACTGAAACGAAGAAGTTTCATCAATTTTTTTATTCCAAACTAAAAAATTAAAAAAAAATTATACCACAGTTTTCAACGTCTGTCGAAACGCCCCATTACTAGTGACATCCAAAATACCAGCGGCCAAGTCAATTTCAAAATTGTCAGTAGGTCTAAAAAAATTGACAAAACATTTACAGCACTTAATACAGATTAGAATTGATTTTTTGCAATAAATATTAAAATAATAATAATAACTTACGCATGGTCAAAGACATTCGGAATCATCATTTTGTGATAATTCTGATAAAAGAATTTACTTTCATCCACCGTCGCTGTCGCGTAGGTGGAATCGTATACTGGAGCAAATGATTGAAATGCTCCATAATAAAGAGGAGTAACTGAAAAAATATGAGAAAATGTATTTAATTCACAGAACAGCAAACTAACAGCACACTCTCTTATATATACGTATCAAATTTATCGATACAACTTAATTGACAAGTGATATTCACAATTTTATATGTAAAAGTAGAATTCTCTTACCAGGGACAAAATCTTCATGGTCTGATTTCGGTATAAACAAACCTGGACTGCCTTGGAGTAGAGGAGGTAGTAACTGCCTGAGCTGAATTACATTTCGATTTTCATTTAAACCACTTTCAGGAGATGTCAAAAGTTCTGGAGTAATAAAGTTTAAGCATGAAGATGATGGTGCATTGTTCACATCGGAAGTTGGATGCTACAAAAGAAAATATTTTTTAAAGAAAAGCAATTCACCTTTCGATCTCAAAAACACCAATAACAAATAACAAAATAAAATAAAAAACACTTTACAGTATAGTGGATTTTCTGTACATGATAGCATTTCTGAGATCATTACCTACTATTTATTGGATGACTATATTTTCATCTTATATTACAAATTAAAATATCTCTTTAAAAAGATACTTTTCCATCAGACTGAAAAACAACAAAAGAATTTCATATTAAATTATGTTCC
>NW_003531392.1:0-546 GCF_000181795.1 Trichinella spiralis
ATAATCATGTATTATTATTTATCATTCAAAAAATTCTAATACATTTATTAAGTAAATAAGAACAGATTCTAAAGAAGGTCCCATGGTGTAACGGCTAGCACTCTGGACTCTGAATCCAGCAATCCGAGTTCGAATCTCGGTGGGACCTCACCTTTTACCACCATCAACTTTTTATAAATATAAGTAATAATAAACAAAAACTTTAGTAAACAGGAAGCCATTACTATAATACACATTATTATATAAACAGATTTTTATAAACCATTTTAAAAGCACACAAACAGTGATCTATAATAAATAAACAATGAATAATCTACAGGCGTAAATTGTTTATTTAGGCGGAAAGTAGAAAACATATACACATATTATTTGAATTACTGAGTCATTTATTAAGAAATGAAAATACTATAATCTCCGTTAAGAACTTCTTTTGTTCAGTGAAAGAAAATGCATTAGAAAGTTTAAGCACCACTAAATTTGTTAAAGTAATTTTGCTTTTCTTTGGAATTTTATTATTTAAACTTAAATAAGTGGTAGCAATCCAGT
>NW_003531393.1:0-923 GCF_000181795.1 Trichinella spiralis
ATTACCTGCGATCCTCGCGTCCAAGTTTCTCACACCACTTGAGTTGCTCACAATGCTCAAGTTGTCTGCACACTTTCATCGACATCTGCTGATGATTCAGTTGGAAAATGTACGTAAAATTTTCATAATGGCAACAGCTTCTAGTCGTCTTTAAGAACCCAAGTTCCATGGAATGCTTCACTTTGAAAAACGTTCTAAAAATACTTACCTTTTATCGTTTACCGCCAGCCGTCACCATACCGCTCTTTTGAAACCTAATGATCTTCAGAACAAACGCGGGTGACATTTACTACTACGTGGTTGACTAAAATTTCAATTAGCCAAAAATCATCTTGAAATTCCTTACCTCCATCCTGGAGCCTTAGCAGTGAGTGCTTCATACGTCAGATTTTTAAATGTAACAATTTTTTCCATACCACAATAAAAATCTGTTCTCCTAAATTGTAGTAACAGAATATGCATATAGTAAAAGCAAGAAAAACGTTTACCTTGTAAACGGCTGGCTGTTCAGCATCAAATATTTCAGTGGATCTTCTTCATTTGGATTTCTTCAGTTGATCAAATCACTTTTTATGTTCTCCATCGTTCTTTTATTTAAAATCCAATTAAAATATTTTTTGCAACATTTCGAAATTCTGTTGATATGATATTAATAATGAAAATGATAACAAAAAACCCATTATTAAATTCAAATCGTTATTTTCAATTCGTCAGTCATGTAAATGGCATGCAGACCTGTTGTTATTGACAAAATCACTTACTCTTTAACCACTGATGATCTTCATTAAAATTTATCACGTGCTGCCATGACCATCGCCATGATCAAGCATTCTGATGAAGAAATGAACACAGAACGGCATTTTTTCATGACCAGTTTATGTTGAAAATTTTAACTAAAATATTTGAACAAATAAAAATAATGA
>NW_003531394.1:0-912 GCF_000181795.1 Trichinella spiralis
AAATAAATTTATATCCTTGGGGAGGTTTTTTGTTTTCCTCCTTAAATGAACAAATCCGGTTCAGTTGGTGATCATAGTCCATAGTAGTAAAAAAAGTATTGAAAAAGTGAATCATCAGACGGACAATGACAATAAAATAAAGCTGAAGCACCCAGATGATGATTGTTTCAGTTGATTTTGATGACATGAAGAGAGAAAATTGTAAACTTTCTTCAAGTCCAACAATCTACGGGGACTGGACTAATAGTGATTGAAAAAAAGTAGACATTGGCAATTTGCTTTGCTGTTTCGAACGTTGTGCTGATGATGATAATATATAATTCATTTGCATAATATTCCCTCGTGCTTCAGTGATAATGTACATAAAGTCTTATTATTTGAAATGCACTTCGGCTGAAGGCAACAACTACCACATTTGTGTTACTTATGACGATAGGATAAAGTTTCAGTGAATTTTGTATAGTAGCTTACTGAAAAATAGTGACAAAACCAAAGAAAAATGCGGTACGCTTCATGATTGTCGTCTGTCCGTGCTCTCAGCACTACTTGATGTTTGTTAAAGAATAATTGTTAAAAGGTTGAATACGGGCCATTTTGGATGAAGTGCCATTTGAATTGAAGTCAGTTGTTTATAAAAAAAGGTTCAAAAAATTGATGATCAAAAATTTTCCAAATAGCAAAAAACAATCGGTTGTGGTGAAAATGTGATCAACTCGATATGGGACGCAGAGAGAATGATAAAATTCTGAAAAGTTTGTTATATGTTGGCAGAAGTGGTGAAGAACGCGAAATTTGTTGAGAAAAAATATACGGAATAGCCATAAAATGACAAAAAAATATCGTCAAACCATCAGTTATTGAAAAAATTATAATTTTAACATCATGTACAGGTAGAGAATCCACCACAGGGCG
>NW_003531395.1:0-1109 GCF_000181795.1 Trichinella spiralis
AATGCTATCGTATTATGTGAGCAATGAAAGGTAAAGTAGAAGAATCATTAGTGTTATTGACTAAGATAACGATTTATTTAAAGCGATATTCAAATCTTGCAAGACATCTTGTTAACATTCACAAAGAATATGCAAATGTAAAGAAGTTAAACATTAGTTTCAAGCATATTAACTTTGTTATTGTTATAATTCCTTTAACGCAATAAAAGATAGCTAACACCATATCTTAAAAAGCTGTTTTAAAATATAGTAAATGCTTCTTTATGCACATATAAGGCAATTTTATTGGTAATGCACCCATATTTGGAAAAGGCCTTGATAAACAACAATTACCCAATCCTTCATCAAAGCTTAATAGTTAATCAAATGGCAAAGTTATTCACGCAATCACTTATCATAAAGATTAGCTAATAAAGTAGTAGAAACCATTAGCCAATTACCGATGAATCGCGTGCAACCTATCATCTCACAACCAATCTCAAAAATGGGACGCGGATGAGTTCAGAATAGCCTCTTCTTCTTCGAGCTACTCCCGGCTCGTGGCAATAAAAAATGGAGTAGACTCGCAGGGCAAGCGTACTACACTTGATTATTGATAATTAGGGTCTGCAGTTAACTGTCTTCTTTTGCGCTAAATCAGAATTTTTACAAAATCTCGCTTCGTATCTGAGAATCGTGAGGACATTTTATTGAATATACAATCAAACAACAGGTAAATACGAGCGAACTGATACAACGACTTCTCTCAGCAACGAACTAAAATTCAACTAAATAATTTGCTATCGTCCTCTGATTCAATAATAATAACAATATCGATTGTTCATTTTTCTAGCCTCAAAAACAACAGCAGCTGTGGCGATAAATCAATCACAAGATAAAAGCATTTTATAAATAAAGATTACATTTCGTTCTAGAATAAACGTGAAAATGTCGTAGAAAGCACGAGTGGATAACTATGAAGCTACGGCGAAGCGCTGTTCTTAATAATATATCAGAATCATTATTTATTCTTGGTCTTGCATGTCATTTATTACTGTAGGTACAGTTACCGGAAATAAATATGCTATTTACTCTATTCTTGTGAGCCGAGAGTGATTGTAAGTGGAAAA
>NW_003531396.1:0-895 GCF_000181795.1 Trichinella spiralis
TTCACATTCCCGGGTCAACTCATCAAAAAGGTTAACCTGATTAGCGGATACAATTTTGAAGTAGTCGCCACAAATGCACTTTTATTACACGTTTTCCCAGTCTTGCACCTATTTTCCCATCAAAAGTTCCCTACTTTTTTATATGCAAATTTATAAGTCAAACGTCAAACTGGTTGTCACTATGACGCGCCTTGTTCGTCTAGCTTGCTTGATTGATTCCTATATAAATCGCACTTTGACACTAAAAACCTCTTCGCCATCTTCCCCTCCTCGAACTTCCATTTCAGGTCCCAACTCCGTCATACACCCACCATTCCTACCATCTCATTCCTAATAGCCTCAGTTAGTCGATTTTTTATGAAATTGCTGCAGGAAATGTTGCTCTTAGCAGCTTTCTTTGATTTCCTGATTTTTACGTAACAGGCATTCTCCTAAAAATCTGAATGTGCTTGAAATTGCACGATCAGTAGTAGTATTAACTGATGTTGAGGATGCCGTACGATAGAATGTCTTGTCTTACCAAATCTTGTGGGGGCCGAAGCACAGTTTACCAGCAGAAAATTTAATTATTCAGTAAAAAAGGAAACTAAAAGTGCATATTTATACTTTTTGTAATAAAAAATTTATATTTTCTTTCTTTTAATGGAAAAATATACGGGAAGCCGTTTTAATTTACCAATCCGGGGGGGGGGGTGGTAGTATACAAAAAGATCCTATCCTGTACATGGTATTTAATTAAACATGGACAGCCCGGACGGAGGAAACAAAATTATTAGAGCCGAATTTTTTTCTCTTGTACAAAAATTTTAGAAAACCCCTCCAATTCCCACCCCGGAATAAAGAAAATATATCTTTCTTCTCAAAAAATTTCATAATAAATATTTTTTATTTTATT
>NW_003531397.1:0-1358 GCF_000181795.1 Trichinella spiralis
ACCAACACCAACATCAAAGTCGTCGGTGAAAAAATACAAATGCAACGTCTGCGACAAAGCATTCAGTCGTAGTAACACATTGCTTACTCACAAGGTATGATTTCTCACGAACATTTCAATAATAATCCTTATTATCACTTTAAAAGTATTTTTTCATTTTAAAATTAACGAACAATTCAACACACACACACACACACACACACACACACACACACACACACACACACACACACACACACACACACACTTATAAATTCATGTCTTTTTGCAGCAGAGAACTGACATCATTTTTGGAAATGTATCATTAGTATTAAAATATTTTTATCTTTTTTTTTGTTAAAAAAATTTAATTTTTTTCTTCACATTATTTTCATCTCATAAGTAAATAAGAAATTTCAATTACTCAGACATATCAAAGCAGGTATAGCAAATATAAAATCAATATAATGTGCAATATCTACTATATTTGTTAGATGAATGTCATCATAAAACTTCAGCTTCCTTGTCTTTACTAGAGAATAATCTTATTTATAGAATTTTACAATTTTAATCAAACTCCACATTTTACTCATCAAGAAAAGCTATTAAGGAAAACTATTCAAACTGACACGATTTATATACAAATTCCTTTCACTTTCAGAAAAAACATTTTTTACCAAATTATATTATTAAATTAATATTTTATAAATACACCTTCAAAACCGTGTCCAAATTACAACAATTTATTTTTTTGCTTCCATTATACTCTTATTTGCAATGCCTAATAAAAAACATTTTCAACATCAACAGAAATACAATTTTCAAATATTACAGAAATAAAAGAAATGTTAACAGACTATTCGATTTATAAATTAATTTTCAACAAATTTTCACTTCTTTATAAATATTTATTGGACTATAAATCTATATATATTAAAGAGTTTTATATAGAAAGCGTTTCAATTTACAAAATTTTACTTTTTCCTTCCCGCCCCAAGAAATGGATGGGAATGAGGGCCCGAATTTTAAACAAAGGGAGTGTTGGGGGGAAGGGTCACCCCCCTTTTTTTTTTTTCCCCCCCCCCAAATGAATGGGATCGCCTTATGCGTTAATGGGGGGTGAAAAATAAGAAAAAAAAAAAAATTCCTAATTCCCGGGGATAATTTTCCACGTGTTTTTAAGAATAAATGAGAGGGTAAAAAATCCAATTTTTAATTATTGGGCGTTTAAATAGCATGGGAAAAGGCCCCAATGGGGGGGTAAGGCTTTTTCTTTTCTTTTCCTTAAGGGGGGAAGGGAGGGGTTTAGCGGGGGGAGGTTTTGGGAGGGGGGTTTAAAACGGAAGACCACTTTCATTGGGGTTTCGAACTTAAGGGGG
>NW_003531398.1:0-777 GCF_000181795.1 Trichinella spiralis
TTACAAGTTGGTCAAAGTACGCTAATTTATAATTTGGAGCGGTCAAATCCTCGATGGTGTATCAGTTCAAATCTCATGTTCGGTGACTTGGATGATTCCAGAGCTTCACAGAAGAACTAAGCAGAGCAATGAAGACAAATAAAGTATAGATTTTTGGGAATTGCGAACTTTCGTAAATCGCAAAAACAGCATAGGTTATGTAGCTGGGGCATGATTCACAGTCGACAAATTAAGGACGTTACTAAAGACACAGATAATGATCAGAAAAACTAAGTTAATCTATGCAAATATTGTGACGCATCGTACAATCATGTATTTGTAGGGATATCGCAAACAAGAATTCACATAATGGATCATTAATGGGGACGTCAAAAGATGGAAACAAAACTCAGAATTTTGATAATACATCATTTATTGGCTTTTCAGAAGCATTTATACAAATATTTGAGCAAATTCCCGCGAGCAAAAGAAATTCATCCAATAATATTAACATCTGAATTTCACAATTGTAATACAGAAACCCCTTGAAATCTATATTTTTATTTTTGCAATTTAATTGATTAAATATGATACGGAAATAAGAATAATTCAAAATAAACCGGTTTATTTACAGTTTTCATGGAATCATGCATTATTTCCCTCTCTAAAGGACACATTTGCTAACAAGCAATATTGTCAAATATCTCATTAAATAATCAATTGGAGTATTATTGATAGTTTCTGTAATAAAATAATTGGTACCAATACCTGGTTCCCCATAATATGAAGAAAGAATTC